>NC_060282.1:3549442-3631097 GCF_021613505.1 Equus quagga
CGGGGCCGGGGCCGGGGCCGGGGCCGGGGCCGGGGCGCGGGCGGGCCGGCCGACTGCCGGAGATGGTGGTTGGCAGGGCCGCGGCCCGAGGGCGGAGGGCCGAGCGGGGCCGGAGCAGCCAGTCCCGGCGGCGGATGCGGCGGCGACCGGCCCCTCCCGCGCCGGCCGCGGCTCCGGGAGCCTGCGGATGTGGGGAAGCCGGAGCGGGGCGCGGGGAGGCCGGGGGCTCGCGGAGGCCGGGGGGCGTGGGGAGGCCGGGCGGCTCGGGGGTCTGGGGAGGCTGGGGGCTGTGGGGAGTCGGGGGGCTCGGGGCGGCTGGGCTCGGGGAAGCGGGGGGACCTGGGGGACGCGCGAGACCGGGGGGCTCCGAGGCTGGGGGCTCGGGGAAGATGGAGAGGCCGAGGGGTTCGAGGGGGCTCGGAGAGGCCGAGGGGCTCGAGGCCGGAGCGCGCGGGGAGGCCGGGCGGCTTGGGGAGGCCGGGCGGCTTGGGGAGGCCGGGGCGGGTCGAGTGCCTCCAAAACAAAAGGGGAGCGAGAGGAAGAGGGAAATCCGCGGGGACGCCGGAGGGGATCGGCCGGACACGGGGTGAGGACTCGGGGCCGCGCGCAGGGAAGGGTGGGCGCCGAGGGCCCGCGGGCGGGTGCGCCTCGAACCCGCGTCCGCGCCGGCGGGGGTCGGCTCCATCCCCCGCTGCCGGCGATCCAAGTTTTCTGTCGCCTGTGGTTTTGTCGGCGATAGCCCTGGAGCCCTGGTTTGATTCATTGTGCTTCCTAAGTTTATTCCTCTTCTCGCCCCA
Source organism: Equus quagga (assembly GCF_021613505.1). Lineage (NCBI taxonomy): Eukaryota > Metazoa > Chordata > Mammalia > Perissodactyla > Equidae > Equus > Equus quagga. The sequence continues at coordinate 3,550,240 of NC_060282.1, forward strand.
GCCCCCAACTCCGCTGCGCCCGCCCACCCGCCCGCCGTGTTGGGTGGGAGAACTCCTTGCTTTCTCTCTCGGTTCCTGTCCTAGCACCCCATTCTTTCTCAGCAGGAGGGGGAGGCGGAGAAGGAAGGGGGGTGTGTGTGTGTGTGTAGGGGTGTGTATGTGTAGGGGTGTGTGTCGTTACTTGGTTTTATTTAATTGCAGGATTTTGTAGCTTAATGCAATAAGGGTAAAGTTTTTTTTTTTTTTTTTTTAAAGCTATTTCAATAGTGTCTCATTCTTGTAGGGTTAGCCTGCAGCTGGGGTTTGGGCTGTGAGACTAAGATAATAGTAATATTGTAGTAATTATGGGAACTGGTTGAGATACGGTCAAGCTGAAGGCGATGTAAAAGTTTGGGGATCTGCATTTAAAACGACCGTCATTGCGATTTTTTACTTAGAATGTAAATGTTTTTATGGTTAGAAAAATAGGCCGTTACTGCTTGAAATGAGGTACCAAAGCCTCACCCTTAATATTATATTGGTAAAACGAGTAGTGAAAATAGTCTCCTTTTCGAAAGGACACAGCTGAGCACCCTGGTCAGTTGTCCCATCTTTGAAAACCTCTGAAAAGGGGGAGGGCGGTATGTGGATGCAGTGATTAAAGATACGTAATATATTAGCATTCAACTTATTTTTGTTGAGGTACAACGCAGATAATATTTTCATGCAGTTGTACTACAGAGTTAAGTTTTAAAACCCTGCAGTATTTAAACATATGAAACTTTTAAAGGAAGTTTGTGTTTCGGCATCTTTATGAGTGTGTTTTATGTTTGTGGCTCTCCCTGAAGGGCAAGAACTAGCTGAGCCTACTGTTAGTCTCTTGAACACTTTCGTGACCTAAATGTTGCAGAAATGGCAAGATCAAATATTATAAATTCTCCCGGAAAGAATTTCTTTCAGGTCATTATCAAATAACCCAATTTAATAAGGAACGCCAGAAAAGATTATTTAAAACACATGTGCCTTTTTAAAGGCGCCCACAATCCTGTGAGACTTAAATATAGGCACTGGATGGAAGGACCTGTACGTCACTCAGAGGTGATGCCTCACGAAGCATGTCCTGGGATAAACAAAGACAGTGAATCCAAAGCTTAGTGTTTTGGTTTTGGACAAAGAATACTGGGGCAGACTCCTAGAGGAGATGTGGCTTTTGCCTCTTTTGAGGCCGGCAGTCCAGTGAAAGTGAATAATAAGTGTTAGATTAGGAGTGAATTTCCATGAATGCAGCAGTGATGAAGTGTCTGGGGAAAGCAGAAGTTAGGAGTGGCAGTGAGGATCATTAAGACGTTTCTCACTAAAACTGTTTCTGTAACACTCCATGCCATTGTGGGAATTACAGAACTTCATGTCCCAATTCTCAAAACTGGCTTCTTCAGCTGGTCAGATAACTTTTCTTGCTAGGAAGTTGGAGAAATTATCTAAATAACAAAATTGTGTTGTTAAAGCTGGCCCTTATTTAAAAAAATGTTGATTAGCTCCCACAGAAGAAATTATATTATGTTGTATAGATGTATATACTATAATGTAGTAAAAAATAATTTTGAAAATTGCCGTCCTGTCTTTGGATGTTATTTTGAGTCAGAGAAGTAGGACCTTAGTTCACGTCTCTCAAGATTTTATGGAAACGTTTTTTCCTGTCTTTTAAGGTGTCTTAATTTTGAGAAAACAATTAAAAATTGTCTTAAGGGTAACAAAAGATGTGATGTGAAGTGTTAATACAGTATGTGAGTCTTTAACTTTTGAAATTAAACATTTTCAATTTAGACAAGTTTTCACGTAGAATAAATCTTGTTTTAAATTTCAATGGCATTAAAAGTTCTGTTACTTTTATCATACTTGTGAAATGCATTTTTTTTGCTTCTAAATCAGAAAAGTTTAGTTTTTGTAGAACTTTATTTTGCCTTAAAGCTCTAGTTTAAGAACATATTTTCATCACTGTTTCCCCTTACTGAAAGACCTTAAATAATTAGCAAAAAATTGCTGTGGGGGATCTTTGAGAATTTTTTTACTGATGCCTGTATAAATTATTTAAAATGCAAATTAAAAACATTGGGGCAAAGTAAGTGACCTTATTTGAGTGAATAGTAGTGAACTCCAGGAAGGTTATGAATGCAGAGCAGCATTCAAATATTAAGCTGCTTATGAGTCCTTGGAAGGGTCCTTGGAATGGAGAAGGGTGGAGAGCAGTCCCAGCTCAGATTTAGGCGCACCTTTGTTTCCCTCTCTCACCACGATACATTGAGAAATTATTTTTTTACTTCTCTAAACAGTGTGTAGTAGTCGATTATTTGAGCCCTTTATTGCTTTTTCTCTATACCAACATTTAGCAGCGTTTTTTTTTTTACCCCCGTTTTGTGACTACCAAAAGGCAACCTAGTACAAGAGAAATGAAATTTATATCTACCAGATTCTGGCATTAATTTCTAGGAAGTGTGCCAGATCGTCCCATTTAGAGCTGCATAAATGTGTTTCTGATTCTAAAGCAGCAGAGGAACCTCTCTGTTCCTATCTATAACAATTGTATTTTTTTTTGCTGGGCTCTATGATGGAAGTAAAATCCAGATAAGCATATATAGTTCAACTTTTGGGTTAAATGAATTTCTTAGCAAATGCAATTAATTATAGTCTGATTTTCCTAAACAAAACGGTTTATAGACAAAAGTAGGAAATAGATGTTTTTGTCTGAGTGGCACTATTCCTGCTCTTCAGCAGTTGGAATCCTCAGAGAAAAACACTAGTGGCATCACCACAGTTTGCCTATTTTTAAAAACATGAAGGTGTTTCCTTACAAACTTTGTATTTAATTAAAATAATCCCATCCATATCTTATTGACGTACATTACCATTTACTGAAGACTCATTTTTCAGAATAAGAAAAGTGGGTAAAGTTATACGTTTGAATATTATCCAATGATAGGGGAAGAAGAGTGACATTACTGGGTACGTGGGTGGGTGCCACATGTTGTTGGTAGGTATTATAATCTTTTTACAGATGAATTACATCTGGGAGAGGCTGTGTTCTGTAAGTTAATTTGCTAAACACCATGTGTTAGCCAGGCCTGAGCCGAGTGCTCCAATGCTTTCTCTCCTTTATTCTTCACGAGAACTGTTGAGTTGTAGTCCTATTTATATCCTCATTTTACAGATGAAACACTGGGAGTTTGCAGTTAGAGTAGCTTACCCTGGGTCTCTCCGCCCACAAGTGGTGGCTGCTGGTTGGCCAGGCCTGAGGGACTCTGTTAGGATTGTGAGCTCCTAACAGCGTGCTGCCTCTGTGGCTGGAGAAGCAGCAATCTTTAAAGTCTTAACCTGGTCTTCTGGAGTGGGAGTAAAGATCATGTACATGTAAATTACAGTGTCTGGGAAAATTTAAATAATCCTGTTTTCTGTTTGAATCTGACACTTTCAGATCATGAAGTTCCGACCTGGCCAACATAGTGTAGGTAAACATTTTAATGAATATACCAAAATTGTTTATTTTAAATTAATTTAGAATTAGTTAAGTAAAAATGTATAATGCGTGGCACAGTGATCGATGCTCTTTGTTTGTCAAGGATGTTCTTTAGTAACCTCTACATTTGTGGAGTTTTTTCATTGGTGACTTTTTTCTGGGGTTGATGTTGCTTATGAATATGTTTTTGTAGGAAGCAAGGAGTATCGTAAGGGAAAAACAAATTACACATTTCTGGCACAGGTGTAAGCCCCTTGTAATCCTAGTATTTATAATCTCTAACACATTGCTCTTCTATAAATGTTTCTGAAATGAATGTGCTCATTGTCAGCAATTTAGAATTTTCCGTCCTGCTTTTAAGAGTTGACATATTCTCTTCTTTATTTGGGGCCAGTGGACCAAAACCAAGGCTTAGAAGAACCTACACAGCCGTGTCTGTGGGCTGTGTCTAGGATCTCCCTTCTGCCTCCATAGTTGATCTTAGAAGTCCTGCCGTCTGGCAGTTTGGATTCTGCTGTCAACTTAGGTGCCTGTCGTCTCTGCTTGTGACCGAAGCACTATACGTTTGGCTTTGCTGGACTGAAGAAAGAGCTCGAATGGTTTTATACGCGATAGATTTTTAGTAGGTTGTGTGTCTTCTCGTGAGAATTTAAGCACCATGAGGGCAGAAACTGTTTTACACGCTATTGCGCCCCCGGCGTCTGCCACAATAAATATTTATTGAGTGGAGGAACCAGGCATGTTAACTATTGGAGCATCAGTCAGCTGTCTGCTGTTTTCTTTGCCTTATGAAAGAAACTTACTTCGAGATCACAGAGGACTTGAGACCAGGGAAGAACTTGGATTATCTTTGTTTTTACTTTTGTTTGCTTTATTTTAGATTACTGGTATTGTCAAACTTGGGCCAGAAAAAAGATTCTGCCCTGCCCTTTACAGTATTGAAGTGTTCTTTTTTCTAGATCTCAATCTTGTGTTCATCAGGACTTATCCTAAGTTCTGAAGACAGAAAATTGCTCAGGTGACAGAGAATGAGTGGGATTTATAAAAGATCCTGATTCCTGGTCCAGGAGCTCTACTGTATCTTTTACTAATCAGCTGGATTCATTGGGTGCTTTACAAAAGTTTTATATTATGCTCTGAAACCGTTTTTAAAAACACATCTTCCTAATACTGCAGTGCCACTTATACAGTATGCCACCTTTCCTTTGACGTGCTATGCTGCCATTCAGATAAAGCATTTTGAGAGTGGCAGGTTTTTACCTTCACTCTATAAGAAAAGGCAACGTTTGGGTAAAAAAGGACAGTTTGCTCTTCCTCAGCAAGCTCCCCCTTTTAAGGGGAAACACATACACACACCCCCACACCCACACCCAGAGTCCAGTAAGCTCCAGTTGTGTGCTGTGGGTCTCAGAATAGTCGCAGGACAGCAGGGCAGAATCACCCAGAACTGGTTAGGAAGGTGAATGCTCACCCCACCTCCGACCTACTGAATCAGACTCTGGGGGTGGGGCCAGCAGTCTGTGTTAACATTCTGTCCAGGAGCTTTTGATGCCTGCTAATGTTTGTGAGCCACTGCTTTAGAGTGTTTTAAAGGAAATGTAAGTCGTAGCAGGCAGAAATCAATCCTAAAGGGCAGAAGTATGTGTATGGTCTCTTCTTGACTACTTAGATTTGCTAATGAGATTGCCCTCATTTCAGGACTCTTAAATATGTTTTTCAGGATTTTTAGAGTCTTGGGAAGACCTCACAACTAACTACTTTTGAGTTGAGACCACTTAATTCTGTTGAATCCTGGTTTGGATTTTAAATGAGCAATGTTATGTTGAAATAGCAGTTTATATGGCTCCTGGACTTGTGGCTTTTGATAAATAACAGAAGACTGTGTACATGTGAGTGCTTAAGGCGCGCATTCCCTGGTGGTTTTATTTTGGTGCTGAAAAATTGGCTAGCTTATATGAGAGTCAGGGTGATTGCCAAGTCTTGAGGTGGCTAATGAAGCAGTGTTGCGTGCATTGATTCTATGCCTACTACTAAATTCCTATGTAAATTTAGTACATTTTGTTGTGCCTTTTGTCCTTTCCTTTTTTCCTAAGAAAAAGGCTAAATAAAAGTTAGTGTACAAAGATGGGATTGGTGATGAACCTTCTACCTATTATGTCTTACGCAGAATTAGACGCACCTCTTGGCAAATAGAATATATTAAGCTCGGGGACAAGGATTCTTTATTATTCCTTACATATCTTAGGCCCCCCCACACCTTCCTCATACTACTATAGGAGGTGGGCAGTCAGTAATTTAATGATTGAAGAAGAGTCTTTACTCCTGCCGAGGTCCTGAAGGGAGTCACTTCCAAAGACTAAAGTAAATGGCTTTGTTGTGAGGGCTTCGTGCAAGGGGTCTTCAAATATGTGAAAGTTGTTACCAAGGTAGAGCGGAAGAATTAGGTTATAGACAGACGGAATTAAGTGTAACGTCTCAAAAACAGCGAGAAGGATGTGTCCACGTGAATGCCCACCCTGGTCAACTGTGCAGCTCTCTCAAGGTGAAAGTAATAGAGATGGGCGGATGGGAGAGCAATCTCTGGAACAATTTCTTTCTCCTTAAAACTGGTCAAGTGAGATTAAAGTTAGAGTTTACAGTCAGTTACAGACTGAGGCCCCCATTGAACGTGCTTCAGAGCGCCTGCCCAGAGTGGCTTCTCAGGAAATGTTGCTGAGTGTTTCTCCGGTCACTCCTCACTACACCATTAGGCTCCAGCCGTTGACCACTCTTCACTCTGGTCTTGTATTGGTCTCCCCTCCCCGCTCCTTCTGGTGGTTTCCATAGTATTACCACCTTGTGGTTTTAAATAGCCTTTTCCTGGTTATTATGAGATTTCACTTATTTTTATACGTTTATTGGCCAGTTGGATTCACTGTTTTACCAAGTGCACATATTGTTCTATCTGGTTTTTAAAAATTGATTGGTGGACTTCTTTGTATATTCAGAACACAAGTACTTTGTTGGTTATGTGCTTTACTATTGTCTCTCACCAGTTTCTCATATGCGGTTTCATTGACTTGTGATTTTTTTGATGAACAGAAGTTCTTAAGTTTAATGTAGTACAGCTTATCAGTCTTTTCCTTTGTAGTTGGTGCTGTTTGTGTCGCTCTGCCCTGAGGTCATGAACAAATTCAATTCCTCTGTTATTTTCTAAATGTTTGATAGTTTTGCCTTTCACCTTTAACTTTATAATTCTCTTAGAATTAGTTTTGGTGTATAGTGTGAAGAAGGGATCCAATTTCATTAACATGTGGACGCCTAGTTGTCTCAACACCATTTGTTGAAAAGAACATCTTTTCCCTGTGCTCTGCAGTGCCGCCTCTGTTGGAAATGAAAGGTCCAGGAGTGTGTGTGTCTGTTTTTGCCCTCTGTTCACTTCCACTGGTATTAATCTGCTTAAATTATTGTAGCTTTTAGTAAGTCTTATCTCACTGTGGAACTCTTTCCACTTGGTTCTCCTGCAAGCGTACCTTGGCTATCCTTGACCCTTTGCAGATCCACACACGTTTTAGAATCACTTGTCAACTTCCAAAATAATTCCTACAGGTGTTGTTTAGGATGACATTGAATGTATTGATCAATGTGTGGAGAATTGTTTCTAGTTTTGGGTTATTACAAATAAAGTCTGTGAATATTTTTGTACGAGTTTTTGTGAGGATGTAGGCTTGTGTTTCTTCTGGCAATGGCTAGGTCGAGGACTGTAATGGCTGGGACATATGGTAGGCGTATGTTTAGCTTTTTAAGAAAGTGCCAAACTGTGTTGTAGAGCGGCTCTACCATTTTACATTCCCACCAGCAGTGTCTGCGAGTTCCAGTTGCTCTGTATCCTTGGGGCAACACTTAGTATGGTTTAAATTTTACCCATTCTAATAGATGTGTAATGGTATTTCATTGTGTTTTTAAATTTCTTTTCCCAAATGCCTAATAATGTTAAGTATCTTTTCATATGCTTGTTTGCCATCCATGTATCTTCTTTGGTGTTCATATCTTTTGCCTATTTAAAATTTTTTTTTTCTTATTGGTGAGTTCTTTATATATCCTGGACACAAGTCCTTTATCAGATACACGTTGTGCTTTCTCCCGTGCTCTGGCTTGTTTTTTGATTGTCTTAACAGTGTCTTGAAGAACGGAAGTGACAAATTTTGATGTCCCATTTATCAACTTGTTGTTATATGGATTGTGCTTCCTTGCTGTCATATTTAAGAAATCTTTGCTGATCCTAGGTCACAAAGGTTTTCTCCCGTTTTTTTTTTCCCCTTCCAGAAGTTTTATAGTTTTAGGTTTTACATTTAGGTCTCTGATTCATTTTGAGATAGTTTTTGTTTATGGTTTGGGGTATGGATCCAAATGCCTTGCAGAGGCCTGGAATGAAGGTAGGTAGCTCCCTCCAGAGAGTGCTTTCGCTTCAGCCAGTCTGGGGTTCCCTTAAACCAAGTTCAAGGCTTGAGGTTTTTTGGACCACTCAGCTGTAATTCTGCCAGTGAGGTGGTTCGCTTCTGGTGTATCCTCGTCCCGAGCTGTGTAGCCTCTGGGCTCCGTATTGAGGTAGGGTTGACACTGTGGGACTCAGCTTTGATTCCTGTCCCTCTTCCCTGCCCGGTTGTGAAAAGGGAAGTTGGAAATTTCAGACTTGGCAGATGACTTCAGGGAAAAGGTTGTTTCTCTGCTTATTTCTCTCTTTGGATTCCTGATTTCACTTTAATTTTGGCCTGGTATTTCCTTATTGTCAGTTTCTGGTTGCTTTTAAGATTTTTAAAGTATTCTACCCATCTTTCTTAGTCTTTTTCAGGGGGAGGGTTGGACCAAATAACATAGCCTGCAGTTAAGGAACCAAGGAAAATTCTTTTTGATTTCACTCCAGTGTCTGGAGTCTAGACTTGCACCTGCTGTCTCCTATAGTAGCCACAGGCCACATGTGGCTGTTTAAATTAAAATTAAATGAAGTTGAAAGTTCTGTTCCGCAGTCGCACTAGTCCCATTTCAGGTGCTCAGTGCTCACCTGTGGCGAGTGGCTATCACATTGGACAGTGCAGACATAGAACATTTTTCATCATCAGAAAGTTCTGTTGGACAGCACTGGCCAGACTCTGAGACCCTCACTGGGGACTTGCAGTGGGACGTGGGTCAGCATTGGAGAACCACTAATACAGGTATCATTGCTGCTTAAAGTTTGACTTTTCCTGGAATCTGCCCACAGCTCCACAGATGCTTGAGGCCCTGTAATAGGCTTATTGTGAAGCCTTTCATGGGGGACAGTGTGGGATCTCAGACTGGCGTGGGTGGGGAATGGGAAGCTGTGGTGCACTGAGTAGAAAACCACTAAGTACTGAGATTTAACTTACAAATATCTGCCGGTTTAACTGAGATTTAGTGAAAACATTATGTGCTGATTTGAATTCGTGCCCTTAGGGGGTCACGGTCTGACAGACAGGCGGTTGCAGTGCCCTGTGAGGAGTGCTTTGGGAAGCGGCTGGGCGCTGCAGGGGCTTGCAGGAGGGCTGCCCCACCCCTCGGGCGGGATCAGTGGGAATTAGGCTGCTGCAGAGTGGAGGATGGGGAAGGGAGGGGAGCGGCTGTAGGTGGAAGAGAACCTGCAAGCTCCATGTTGGTGGGAATGTGCAGAGATGGGTTTACTGCACCTTAAATTAGATTCGAGTACCAAGAGAGGTGCCAGAAACCACAGATTTAAGAAAATATCATGAAAGGAAAACCTAAAATTCAGGATATTCTGTCCATTGACTCAGTGTTTCCTGTTAATTTGTAAGAGTGTTATTATTAGGGATGTGTGAGAACCTCTCTTTGTAGCTCACAGCCTGCCAGTCTTTGGAGGATAGGTTCACAGTCAGGATCGTAGGACATGCCGAAGCAGCCCCACCTGCCCCTTCTGCCAACTTGCCATGCCGTAGATGGCCTGGCAGTTCCTGGGCACGTTTCAAGGCCTCAGGGCATGGTGACTGCAGCCACTGCCTGTTGTCTCTTAGTCCAGGGAGGAGGTTCAGCTGCGTCAGTAAGGGGGCCGTGGCCGCTTAGGCTCTGTCAGAGAGGTGAGGATGACAAGGGACTGAGGGTTGATGTAGGGGAAGGGTCAGGGCCAGACATGGGTTGGTCATTTCAACCCTCTTCATGGCCGCCTGGGGAGTAGCATGCCAGCACTCGTCTACCTTCGTTGTGGGATCAGAGAGCAAACAGAAGAGATGAAAGCTCAGTTTAACTCTACCAGAGTATGTATTTGAACTGGATAAACTACCTCAAAATGTAGTGTGTGCATGTCTGTACAGGGCTTCTCACACTTTAATGTGTACATACGTCACCCTGGATCTTGTTAAATTTTAGGTTCTGATTCAGCCTGTCTAGTGTGGGCATCAAATCTTGCATTTTTAGCTGGCTCACAGGTGATGCCAGTCCATGGACCCCACTCTGAGTAGCAAGGCATTGGCTTTCACAGTATGGGTCGTAAGATGGCATTGCCTTAGTGTGGAAGTTGAATAACTTGGGGAGTACAGTGCTTAAGGGTATGGCCTTGGGGTCAGAATCTGACTTTGTGATCTTGGGCTAGTTTGTTAACTTCTCGAATCTCTGTTTCCTTGCCAGTTAAATCGGCCAAATAATGGAACCGTAGGCTGATGAGAGAATTAAATCATACATGATGTGTGAAGTTCTGATGTTCACTAGTGCCTGGCCTTAGGAAGTGTTTCACAAAAGATAGTAATTATTACAAGTAAACATTTACATTAAAAGTTTGCCAGTTTTCACAGTTCTCGATCTTCCTTGCATCTTTGCTCAGTTTGTAAAATCGTAGCTCAAAGGGAATGGGATATTTCCTTCATTTACTGCTTTACACATGGAGAGAATCAAGGCACATGCTTGCTGGCTCCCTCCCTCCCTCCCATCCGTCCATAAAGTAAAGGGCTGGGACCATGATGACCAGCCTTCTCGTGTGGGAGTACTTCACCATACTACTTTGGAAAGTCTGTCTGGCGCGTGGACAAGTATAGAAGTTATTAAGCCTTTCTTACACATTAAAATGAGAGAAGTAGGTGTTTGTATTGGGGGCTGCCAAAGACTCAGAGGACTTTAGGGAAATACAACTTATTTCCCTCTGGATGAGTGTCCTTTCACTTTCTCAGTTCGTTGATGCCCGCCTCTTCCTTTCTCTTAGGATCAGAAAGTGCAGTGCTGTGTCTTCATGTAGATTTTTTAAAATCATCTTTTTTTTTTTTTAGTTGCCAGTAGTAAGGATGATGGGAAACTATTTTGTACTAAGCATTTTGAAAGATGCATAAATGGGAATTTTGTGTCACATTTTCTATTACATGGATATTATATGTAATCATTGAAGTTAAAATATGAATCTTCAACTTTGTTTTAAAACTTTGTGGGAGTTTTCAGACATATGCAAAAACAGTGTTTTAAGGAACCTCCTATGTATTTATCACTACCTTCAAGAAATTATCATTAATTAATATTGTTAACTCTATTCAGGGATGCTGGATTATATCTAACAGATGTGAATGCTCTTGCTTTGGGGACATATATGTTAACATGGGACAGATATTGTGGCCCCTGCTAAAAAGTGGTATAAGAATTCATGGCACATTTCTTTAGGAAGGTGGGGAAGGGATCTGTAGCTCTGTGGCTTTTCCAAGGCCATGTGGTGAGTTCTTGATGCCGCAAGGCATCCAGTAGTTAAGCAAAGCCATGAAAGCCATGGAGTCTCCCCACAGACTTGGAACCCATAGCAGAAAGGTTCTTTCTTTCCCTTCCTCCCTTCCGTCTGTCTGTCTGTCTCTTTCTGTCTGTCTGTTTTTCTTGTACTTGAGTCAAAATCAACGGTAGCTTGCTTTACTTTGCTGTATTGGTTTAATGCTCCTGATAGCAATACCTGTCTACTTTTTTGAGTCATTAAGATGGAGAAACATGGAGCTTTAATACATCAAGGTTCATCAGAGAAATATGCTTAATATTAGTCTTTTTCAAAAAACGATTTTATTAAGCACTGAAGAGATAAAAAGGAAAATGTATGAGATGTGTGTAAGGTATGGATGAAGAGTGCTCTGAGCACCTGGAGGAAGGTCACCCAAGTCCCCCGTGAGGCTCTAGCTCAAGGGCTGGCAAACTTTCACTGTGAAGGCCCAGGCAGTAAATGTTTTAGGCTTTGCGGTCCACACATGGCCTCTGTCACAAGTACTCAGCCCTGCCGTTGTAGCATGAAAGCAGCCATGGACCATATGTAAAGGAATGAGTTGTCTGTGTTCCAATAAAGCTTTATTTCTGGACCCTGAAATGTGAATTTCATGTAATTTCAAGTGCAATGAAATGTTGTATTCTTTTTTTTTTTGATTGGCTCTGAGCTAACATCTGTAGCCACTCCTTTTTTTTTCCTCCTCCTTCTCCCCAAAGACCCCCAGTACATAGCTGTATATTCTGGTTGTAGGTCTTTCTACTTCTGCTATGTGGGACGCTTCTTCATCATGGCCTAGATGAGCGATGTTAGGTCCGCGCCCAGGATCTGGACTGGTGAAACTGTGGGCCCCTGAGGCGGAGTGCACGAACTTAACCACTGGGCAACAGGGTGGTCCCATGTTATTATTCTTTTAATTGTTTCTTTAACTGTATGCAACGTAAAATCCATTCTTAGCTAATGGGTTGTACAAAAACAAGCAATGGGGCCACATGACCTGCGATGGGGCCACATGGCCAGGGTCGCAGGTTGCCACTCAAGTGTAGCAGAGAAGAATAAAGCAAACCTGTGCACCTACGGCTCAGCTCAAACAGCGGAGCATCCTGTTCCCTCTGAAGGCCCACGTGTGCCCCCATCACTCCCCTGCCTCTGTCATGAAGCCTTCTGTAGCCATCCTCCCCTAGCCCCCTTTGCTACCTCCTCCTTCTTCAAGCCCTTTTTGCCAAATGAGATTGTATTTTACTTCTTTTTCTTTCTTTTTTGCTGGGAAAGATTTGCCCTAAGCTAGCGTCTGTTGCCAGTCTTTCTCTCTCTCTCCCTCTGTCTGTCTGTCTCTTTCTTTTTTCTTCCTCCCCAAAGCCCCAGTACATAGTTGCATATTCTAGTTGTAGGTCCTTCTAGTTCTTCTACGTGAGCCGCTGCCACAGCATGGCTACTGACAGACGAGCGGTGTGGTTTCACGCCTGGAAACGGAAGTAGAAGCAGAGCATGCTGAACTTTAACCACCAGGCCACAGGGCCGGCTCTTTTTTTATTTTCTTTTACACTGGGCTGTGTTGTAAACTGAGGGCAAAATGTCTCTCTGTTCATTACTGTATCCCCAACATTTAAAACAGCAATCACTGAGTGAATATTGTGTTTATCATTTCTTATCTTTGTGTTGGTTTTGTGTGTTTGAACTTTATATTAAGGGAATCACACTATTTGTGTTTTTATGTCATGTACTGTTTTCCACTCAGCACTGTGATTCTGGAACTCATCTGAGGTGTGGTATGTTGCCAGTGTTCATTCACTTGCACTGTTTTGTGACTAGGCCTGCAGCTGAGGGGCGTTTGGATTGTTTCCAGTCTTGTGCTGTTGCAGCCCTGCTGCACGCGTCTCCTGCTGCCCATGTGCGTGGATGTGTCCAGCAGTGCGATTGCCGGGCTCTGGGGCTGGCTAGTCTTCAGCTTGACCAGTTACTGACAGGTTGCTTTCCAGGTACTCACACCAGTTTACATCCCCACCAATGTAAGGAAGAAGGCCCCCCTGCTCCACATCCTTGCTAGTAGTTTATTTTGTCTGACTTTTTCAGTTCTGCCCTTCTGGCGAGTGTGTAATAATATCTACTTGTGGCTTTAAATTGAATTTCCCTTCTTAATGGCGTTGAGCCTCTTTAATACATTGCCCATATCTCTTCTTTCCTCTGTGAAGTCCTTGACCTAGTTTTCTGTTTCTTTTTCTGTTTTTTATTGACTTATGGCTGTTCTTTATGTGTGGATTACAATCCTTTGTCATTATAAGGTGTGAATATTTTCTTCCAGTTTGTGGTTTGTCTTTTACTCTTGAGGTATCTTGGAACTAAAGTTCTTAATTTTAATATTGTTGACTTTATCAGTCTTTTCCTTCATGATTAGTGTTGTTTTGGTCTCATTTAAGGAATCTTTCTTTGCCCAAGGGCTAAATTTTGATATGAGGTGGTGGTGTTATTCGTAAAGCATTTATTATTCCAGTCAAGAGATAGGTTCAGTATTTAGATATGTTTTCTAATTTCCATTGAGTCCTTTGATGACTCATGATTTATTTTAAAGTGATAAATTCCAAATGAATGAATTTTTTTGATGTCCCTTGTTGTGACTTATTTCTAAAATTGGATTGTAGTCAGAAAATGTGTTCTGTATCAAACCAGTTCTTCGAAATTACTGTTATCTTATATAGACCTATATCGTAGTTCAATTTGGCCAACATCTCGGTCCTAACTCAGAAACTTCTGGGCACCTAGCTACTTAAACTCCATCTATGCATAATTTATACCTTGGTTATGCAAAAAAGATTAGTCTAAGAGATTAGACTAAATTTTTTAGTTAATAGAGTTTCTTATATTTCATTTCTGTCATTGGAAACACTTGTGCTGTTTGCTGGCTCCAGTTGAGGTGTTAATGTGCATGGTCAGCTTTTGGACTCTGTTCCACCCAAACTGAAGCTGAAGGACGGGGGACTGCCTCCACTGCCGGCTTGTTTAGCTCGGCTGACAGGCGAGGGTGCGTGCTGGGACTGCACCTGCTGTCCTTTCAGTGGCACTTGTTAATTAAGCTGTTTAATTTTACTTTCTCAAGTACTGAGTGACAAAAAAGAACATTTTTAGTTTGTGATTATTCCAAAGCATTTTAGTCTAGTGCTTATTTTGGGTATCTATATCACTTTTGTTTTGTTTGTTTACAAAGAGTTGCATTAACTTGAATGTTATCAAAACTAAGTAATGAATCAGAAATTAAATTTTATCCCTCCCCTGAAGTCTCAGGTGTTAGTAATTGAAGGTGTCTGGGTGTTGTGGTTTGTGTAGAGAGGCAGGTCTTTTTTTTTTTTTTTTTATTGTTATTTTTTTTTTTATTGAGTTATTGATAGGTTACAATCTTGTGAAATTTCAATTGTACATTAATGTTTGTCAGTCATGTTGTAGGTGCACCACTTCACCCTTTGTGCCCACCCCCCACCCCACCTTTCCCCTGGTATCCACTAAACTGTTCTTGGTCCATAGTTTTAAATTCCTCATATGAGTGGAGTCATACACAGATTATCTTTCTCTCGCTGGCTTATTTCACTTAACATAATTCTCTCAAGGTCCATCCATGTTATTGCAAATGGAATGATTTTGTTCTGTTTTGCAGCTGAGTAGTATTCCATTGTATATATGTACCACATCTTCTTTATCCATTCGTCTGTTGCTGGACACTTAGGTTGCTTCCACGTCTTGGCTATTGTAAACAGTGCTGCAATAAACATTGGGGTGCACCGGACTTTTGGGATTGCTGACTTTAGGCTCTTTGGATAAATACCCAGTAGTGGGATGGCTGGATCGTATGGTAGTTCTATTTTTAGTTTTTTGAGGAATCTCCATACTGTTTTCCATAGTGGCTGCACCAGTTTGCATTCCCACCAGCAGTGTATGAGGGTTCCTTTTTCTCCGCAACCTCTCCAACATTTGTTGCTATTAGTTTTAGATATTTTTGTTATTCTAACGGGTGTAAGGTGATATCTTAGTGTAGTTTTGATTTGCATTTCCCTGATGATCAGCGATGATGAGCATCTTTTCATGTGCCTATTGGCCATCAGTATATCTTCTTTGGAGAAATGTCTGTTCATGTCTCCAGCCCATTTTTTGATTGGGTTGTTTGATGTTTTGTGGTTGAGTTGCGAGAGTTCTTTATATATTAAGGATATTAAGCCTTTGTCAGATATATGACTTGCAAATATTTTTTCCCAGTTAGTGGGTTGTTTTTTTGTTTCAATCCTGTTTTCATTTGCCTTGAAGAAGCTCTTTAATCTGATGAGGTCCCATTTGTTTATTCTTTCTATTGTTTCCCTTCTCTGAGAAGGCATGGTGTCTGAAAAGATCCTTTTAATACTGATGTCAAAGAGTCTACTGCCTACGTTTTCTTCCAGAAGCCTTATGGTTTCAGGTCTCACCTTTAGGTCTTTGATCCATTTTGAGTTTATTTTGGTGAATGGTGAAAAAGAATGGTCAATTTTCATTCTTCTACATGTGGCTTTCCAGTTTTCCCAGCACCATTTGTTGAAAAGACTTTCTTTTCTCCATTGTATGCCCTCAGCTCCTTTGTCAAAGATAAGCTGTCCATAGATGTGTGGTTTTATTTCTGGGCTTTCAATTCTGTTCCATTGATCTGTGCACCTGTTTTTGTACCAGTACCATGCTGTTTTGATTACTGTAGCTTTGTAGTATGTTTTGAAGTCAGGGATTGTGATGCCTCCCGTTTTGTTCTTTTTTCTCAGGATTGCTTTAGAAATTCGGGGTCTTTTGTTGCCCCATATGAATTTTAGGATTCTTTGTTCTAATTCTGTAAAGAATGTCATTGGGATTCTGATTGGGATGGCGTTGAATCTGTAGATTGCTTTAGGTAGAATGGACATTTTAACTATGTTTATTCTTCCAATCCATGTACATGGAATGTCTTTCCATCTCCTTATGTCGTCATCCAATTCTCTCAGAAAGGCCTTGTAATTTTCATTATATAGGTCCTTCACTTCCTTAGTTAAACTTACCCCAAGGTATTTTATTCTTTTTGTTGCGATTGTGAATGGTATTGTATTCTTGAGTTCTTTTTCTGTTGGTTCATTACTGGAGTATAGAAATGCTACTGATTTATGCAAATTGATTTTATACCCTGCAACTTTGCTGTAGTTGTTGATTACTTCTAACAGTTTTCCAATGGATTCTTTGGGGTTTTCTATATATAAGATCGTGTCGTCTGCAAACAGCGAGAGTTTCACTTCTTCCCCCCCAATTTGGATTCCTTTTATTCCTTTTTCTTGCCTGATTGCTCTGGCCAGGACCTCCAGTACTATGTTAAATAAGAGTGGTGATAGAGGGCATCCTTGTCTCGTTCCTGTTTTCAGGGGGATGGCGTTCAGTTTTTGCCCATTGAGTATGATGTTGGCTATGGGTTTGTCGTATATGGCCTTTATTATGTTGAGGTAGTTTCCTTCTATGCCCATTTTGTTCAGAGTTTTTATCATAAATGGCTGTTGGATCTTGTCAAATGCCTTCTCTGCATCTATTGAGATGATCATGTGGTTTTTATTCTTCAGTTTGTTGATGTGGTGTATCACGTTGATTGATTTGCGGATGTTGAACCATCCCTGTGTCCCTGGTATGAATCCCACCTGATCCTGATGTATGATTCTTTTGATGAATTGCTGAATTCTGGTTGCCAAAATTTTGTTTAGAATTTTTGCATCTATGTTCATCAGTGATATTGGCCTGTAGTTCTCTTTTTTCGTGGTGTCCTTGTCAGGTTTTGGGATCAGCGTGATGTTGACCTCATAGAATGTGTTAGGAAGTGTTCCATCTTCCCTAATTTTTTGGAATAGCTTGAAAAGGATGGGTATTAAATCCTCTCTGAAAGTTTGGTAGAATTCCCCAGGAAAGCCATCTGGTCCTGGGGTTTTATTCTTTGGGATGTTTTTGATTGCTGTTTCAATCTCTTTCCTTGTGATTGGTCTGTTCAAATTGTCTGCCTCTTCTTGAGTGAGCTTTGGGAGACTGTAGGAGTCCAAGAATTTATCCATTTCCTCTAGGTTATCCATTCTGTTGGCATATAGTTTTTTGTAGTATTCTCTTATAATCTGTTGTATTTCTGCAGAGTCTGTTATTTCTCCTCTTTCATTTCTGATTTTGTTTATTTGAGCTTTCTCCCTTTTTTTCTTTGTCTGGCTAGTGGTTTGTCAATTTTATTTATCTTCTCAAAAAACCAGCTCTTTGTCTCATTGATCGTTTCTACTGCCTTTTTCGTTTCAATAGTATTTATTTCTGCTCTGATTTTTATTATTTCTCTCCTTCTGCTGACCTTGGGCTTCATTTGTTCTTTTTTCTCTAGTTCAGTTAGGTGTGCTTTAAGGTTGCTTATTTGGAATTTTTCTTGTTTGTTAAGATGTGCCTGTATTGCGATGAATTTTCCTCTTAATACAGCTTTTGCTGTATCCCATATGAGTTGGTATGGCATGCTATCATTTTCATTTGTTTCCAGGTATTTTTTTATTTCTTCTTTAACTTCTTCAATGATCCATTGCTTGTTCAGTAGTGTGTTGTTTAGTCTCCACATCTTTGTGCCTTTCTCAGCTTTTTTCTTGTAATTAATTTCTAGCCTTATAGCACTATGATCTGAGAAGATGCTTGTTATTATTTCAATTTTTTTAAATTTGTAGAGGCTGAGGCAGGTCTTTTTAATAAAAAGAGCATATCGTCCAGGAAACAGAAGACCTGGGTTCAGAGGTTGGCTCTTTGCCTTTAGTCACGTGATTTTTGACAAGTTGTTTAGCTTCTGTAATTCTCATTGTCCTTGTCTGTAAGGTCTAATATTTATGGTCTCAGCCTTTGAAGTTGTGTGTGCACTTGCTAGTGAAGTGGCTTACAAATAGAGAGTGCTAGTATTAGGATCTTTAACAGACTTGTGTAGTGTGTTGCCACTAAAGGCCAGTCCTTTCTGCTTACGTGTTTCCCTAGTTTATTCTTGAGCTGGTCTGTTCAGCTTTTGTTAAATGCCTGTCATGTGCCTGGTACAGTATTGAGCCCTGGTGGGACAGATGTGAGGGGAGCGAGGCTGATACAGTTCCGTGGCATGTGCGCGGTGGTCATGTCAGCGGGGTGCTCTGAGGACCTGGAGGGTGCATCCCCGGTGATGGTGAAGCTCAGGTGTCAGCAGACTTTCTCTGTGCAAGGTCAGACGGTAAACACTTCAGGCTTTGCAGGCCACATGTCGTCTGTCACATACTCTTTTTTTCTTTTTTTTAACTTTTTAAGAAGGTAAAAATCATTCTTAATCCAGGAACCATACAGAAACTGACTGTGGACCAGATGTGGCGACCTCTGCAGGTTAGAAGTTCAGTGGAAGATGGGAAGCAGGAAGGGCCTTCCAGACAGAAGATACAGCCTGTGCAAAGGCGTGAAGTGTGAGAGGCTGGGGTTTGTGGAACTGAATGTTTTTATCAAGTTTGGAGTACAGGGTGGGTTGGGTAGAGAAGGATAAGGAGATGGAGCTGATATTATAGGCAAGATCAAAGCAGTTTGTACTTGATTCTGATATGGAACACATTTATACAGCAGGAGGATGGGTGGACTAGCGTCACAAGGGTCAATAAAGGAGATACTACAGTAACGCGCTTTAGAAAGGGGACAGAATCAAACCTTTGTCATTAAGGAAATGCTGCCTGGTGTCACCTACTTAGAAAAGTGATGGGGCAAAGTTCAGATGGTCTGATTTAACAGCCTGTGTTCTTTTTATTATATAATTATGTTGTACAAATAAATGAAGAGGTCCTTAATTAAGGGCACAGCTGAGGAACTGGAGAGAAGGGGATGATTTGAAGCCTGTATCTGAGGTAGCCTCCTGGCTCTGACCAGGGACGTGAAGTGGCAGGGTAATTCCAGGATGGCTCCCAGATTTCTTATTTGGTGACAAGTTCACGAAGCTCTTTTTGCTTGTAAGTGAATACTAGCGATCAAACAGTTGTTTTGAGGAGGAAGCATTTGCTCCTAGGTCTATGAACACCAGAAATTCTAAGCAGGCTTGTGTGTGAATGTGAGTTGTTTTTCCCTTGGGAGAGAAGTCTAGGGTTTTCATCACATTATCAGAAAGAAGCTCAGCCTCAAGAGGGAGTCACTCCGGGCCGGCCCTGTGGCCGAGTGGTTAAGGTTCCACACGCTCTGCTTTGGTTGCCTGGGTTCGTGGGTTTGGATCTCAGGTGTGGACCTGCTCCACTCATCAACCATGCTGTGGAGGCACCCCACATACAAAATAGGGGAAGATTGGCACAGGTATTAGCTCACAGTGAATCATCCTTGCCAAAAATTAAAAAAAAATTAAAAAAAAGAGAGTCACTCCTTGTCGTTAGATTGTAGACATCTGGCGCTCTACAAAGGTTTGAGGCGGTAAGGGAAGACTAAACATTCAAATCACAGGAATTTTACTTTAAATGTAATACATCCCAAACTGCCAAGTAAAATGCACATGTATGCAGCCATTTCCTAAATTGAACTATATCAACCGCCAATTAGAATGTTTCCCCTCCCCCTCCAAAAGACACAGCAAGACACATTTTTGGTACATAGAAGGCCAGCCAGGTATTTGGGACTCTGTTTGGCATGGAATGTTTTCAGCATGCTCTTGTACATTAGGCAAAGCTAAAGTTTCTGTGCTATTTAGGCATATCATAATAGTCACATGGCTATGAGAGATGGACAGGTGACGTTTTAAGTGGGATATGCCAACACCAAAAATGAGTGCAGTTTCTTCTGTCGAGTTAGAGATGGGCGAATAGTGAGTTGTAAAACAATACCTACATCCTGTTGTTAGGGTGGGCTCTTAGGCGAACACGTGCAGGAGAAGCAGGGCAGCTGGCGATTAATTGTTGAAATATGAGCATCAGGCAGATTAGTGTGGTGTTCTGGAGGCTACGGGGTTGGTTCATGTTTGACATCAACATCATTGTATGTAATGTAGGAACTACAGACTACAGATGACAGCAGTCCCCGCAGGGATTCGATGACCTTGGTGACAGATGGCTGCCCTATGGGTGGATCTTGGAAGAGGGTTGGTAATGGGTTTCCGTCTGAGAAAGTTTCTCTTTTCCTGTTGAGAAAAATTGTGACCTCCATTAGGGACAAAGTGTTATGAATGGCAAAGATAGAAGAAATGATGGAATTCAGTGATGGTGTAGACGTTAAAAGTGAGAATTGTGATTCCAGCGTAGGTGAAAAGTTTGGAATCTGTTTGGGCTTGTGTCATGGCAAAATTTAGGTGGCAGTTTTTCTGTTTGGAAAAAATAACGTTAGTCATGTCCTAAGGAATTGATTTGATAGAACAAGTAGCAGGAGAAACCTAGTTTAAAAACAAGTTGTTTACATTAATTAATTAATTATTTAATTAGTTAATTAATTATTATTTTTTTTTGGTAACAAAGACTGGCCCTGAGCTAACGTCTGTGCCAGTCTTCCTCTATTTTGTATATGGGATGCCGCGACAGCATGGCTTGATGAGCTGTGTGTACATCCACGCCCAGGATCTGAACCTGTGAACCCTGGGCCGCCAAAGCAGAGTGTGCAGACTTAACCACTGCACCCCTGGGCCGACCCCTACATTGAATTCATTTTTGATAGCTCACAGTTGGTTGTTTGGTTGGTGAAGACCTGGCGTCTTTGATTTTCATCTGTCCTGTGAGTCCACCCTCTCGACTGTTTCGTTGGAAAGCATTCCAACTTTTCTCCTGAGCTGTTGCTGCCTTTATTCTTGTTGCATTAGATTCTCTGTGGTTTTGGAGGCTGATCTAAATTTAGGGGTCCTCTGGTCCAGAGCTCTTACTTCAGAGATGAGGAAGTAACCCAGAAAGCGTAAATGACTGCTTGATGGTAAATGGGTGAGCTCTCAAGAGAATCTTAGCTATCTTGACTTTGAGTTCATGCTGATTCTTTTAGAAGCTGAGAAGGGTTTGAAGACAGCTTATAAAACTCAACTTTCCTGTTAATTGGCAGAGAGCAGATTGAAACAATTAACACTATTGGCAAATTGGTATAAGAAATGGACATCGTTGAATCTGTTGTCCAAACTGTTCCTAAGTGTCTTGTGGTTTCCATTCACTTATTTATTTCCACATTATCTTGGATATTTGAGAAATGAACAAGACTTACGTATTTATATATTTTAACTTCTAAAAGACTGATAAGACTAGTTCATCTCCCCTGTGTGTCAAACTGGAAGGGTTTTCCTGAGGTGCTCTTGAGCATCTGCCTTGTGCAACACTGTGCTAAGTCGTGGGGGTTTGTCAGAAGAGACACAGTCTCTGTCCTCATGAACTTTTAGGCGTGCCAGTGGTCTGAAAGTAGTGTGTGCAAGAACCACCAAGGAGAGTGTATTAAGGTCACAAATGTCTGGGGCCATCCCCCCGTTATTGAAGTATCACTCCTGATGTAGAGTCCAGTGACCTGCTCTTTTTTGTGTATGTGTGAGGAAGATTCACCCTGAGCTAACATCTGTGCCAGTCCTCTTCTTTTTGCTTGAGGAAGACTGTCCCTGAGCTAACATCTGTGCCAATCTTCCTCTATTTTGTATGTGGGATGCTGCCACAGTGTGGCTTGATGAGCAGTGAGTAGGTCTGTGCCTGGGATCTGAACCTGTGAACCCTGGGCCGCCAAAACAGAGCACGTGAACTTAAGCACTGTGCCACTGGGCAGGCCCCCAGTCACCTGCTTTTTAAACTAGCATCCCCACATGTTAAGAACACTGCTCTAGAGTCAGTGAAGATAAGTTGTGAATCATAAAGACCTGGAGGTCCCAAGGACTACCTGCAGGTTCACGGATTCACTAGAAGCATTCACAGAACTCAGGAAAACCATTATACTCGTGGTTATGGTTTATTACAGTGAAAGGATACAGGTGAAAATCAGCAAAGGAAAGGCGATAGGGGGCCTGCCCTATGGCCAGGTGGTTAAGTTCGTGCCCTGTACTTTGGCGGCCCGGTGTTTGCCGGTTCGGATCCTGGATGTGGACCTACGCACCACTCATCAGGCCATGCTGTGGTGGCATCCTGCATAGAGGAACTAGAATGACCTACAACTAGGATATACAACTATGTACTGGGGCTTTGGGGAGAAAGAAAGAAAAAAAAAAAGAGGAAGATTGGCAGCAGATGTTAGCTCAGGGCCAATCTTCCTCAAAAAAAAAAAAAAAAAAGGAATAGACACTGTCTATTAAAACAAAAAAAGCCCAAAAGGTGATAGAACGGAGTCTAGGAGAGACCAGGTGTGAGCTTCCAGTTGTCCTCCCTGGTGGAGTCATTTATTTCTGCCAGCAATGATGTGTGGCAACACGCACTGAGTATTGCCAACCAGGGAAGCTCACCCGAGCCTTGGGGTCCAGGATATTTGTTGGGAAGTCGGTCACGTAGGCACTGCCAGCATGGCTGAACTTAGTCTCTAGCCCCTCCGGAGATCAAGCTGGTTTTGTGTGGCCCTAGGCTCCACCATCAGTCACATTGTAACATAGGATTCTGGTGAGACCCAAAGCCCCCAGCTAAATAGAGACAACCTCATCGGGCAGGAGATCCCAGGGGCTTAGAAGTTGCTTCCCAGGTGCTGGGCAAGGTTAGTCCTTTACTGCTTGAAGCCTAAAAGAGTAAATTATTATTCCTAGCATTACTGGGGAGTTCAAGAAATTATTGCTTTTAGATGCAAGTTATAGGTTGCAACCACATGTAGTATAATTTTCCACAAAACTCAAATATCATGATTTCTACACATAAGTGAAGATATTTCCAGAAGTGTGTCATACTTGACACCTGTCTTAATGTTTTTATCAGGAGTTTGAATAAAGATCAGGAGTCATGTGAGGAGACAGCTCATTTTTTTAAAAAATATTTTTTGACAGCTCATTTTTAGAATCAGAATTTTAAAATATTTTGACAGGTTGTAATGAAGTGCTGAAATCAATAGGTAAAATTTATCAGGAATAAATGTAAAATGGCAGACTTAAGTTAAAAAGAAAACCAACTAAGAAAGTTGAAGATGGGTGAAGTGTGTATTCATTGCACTTGTGTGCAGAAGACCTGGGGGTTTAGTTGACAAACAGGGGTAGGCAGACTTTTCCGTAGCGGTGCACGTGGTAAATATTTTAGGTTTTGCAGACTAATAGGCAAAACCAAGGATGTTATGTAAGTGCTTAAATGACAAGAGAGATCACAAATTTCCACAAAATTTTCATTGACAGAATTTAAAATAATAATAATTGAGTTTTTTTTTTTAATAATACAGATATAATGAGACGAATGGAATTCTTTTTTGGGGGGAGGAGGGAATGGAGTTCAAAGTTAGTGTTCTCTGTCATCAAAATCAATTACAAATGTTCTCTCTGGTTTTTTTTTGAAAAAAATTGGCACCTGAGCTAACATCTGTTGCCAATCTTGTTATTTTTTTTCTTTCTTCTTCTTCTTCTCCCCAAAGACCTCAGTACATAGCTGTGTAGTCTAGTTGTAGGTCCTTCTAGTTGTGTTGTGTGGGACGCCACCTCAGCATGGCTTGACCAGCAGTGCCATGTCTGCACCCAGGATCTGAACTGGCGAATCCCTGGGCCGCCATACTGAACTCAACTGCTCGACCATGGGACCGGCCCCCAAATGTTCATCTCTTAATGCTGATCTGCAAGGAGGTTTTACATATTTCATCTTTGAGAATGTCTTCATATGGATAGGTACTCAGATACTGATATCAGTCCAGGAGTATGTCATTATACTTGAGCTTGGAAGGCATTTGCAGAATTTTGTTAGAGTCTTCTTGATATTTCGCTTTTAGCATATCATTACACTGCCGATTGATCACTTCCAGTTGATGGTTAGATGGAAGCACCTCAGTTGCATAGCTAAATAAATTTTGGAATTTGTAAATTTTCATTGTACTTGCATCATGGTTCAAGAAATGCTCCTGAAACTGTAGTTTAAACTCAGAAAATGTATCTCCTGCAAATTTGTGTGGGAATGGAAATCTCACTTCTGGTTTTAACTTTTTGTTTTGTTTTTTTTTGGTGAGGGAGATTGGTCCTGAGCTAACATCTGTTGCTCATCTTCCTCTTTTTTGCTTGAGGAAGACTGTCCCTGAGCTAAGATCTATGCCACTCTTCCTCTGTTTTGCATGTGGGATGCTGCCACAGCATGGCTTGATGAGCAGTGTGTAGGTCCACACCCAGGATTTGAACCCGCGAACCTTGGGCCGCCAAAGTGGAGTGTGCAAAAGTTAACCACTATGCCACTGGGCCAGACCCTCGTTTTAACTTTTGATAGCATAGGAGGTGTATAAAGAAGCTTGATATTACTTGTGATTCAAACATTGCCTGTCAGAGAAGTCCCTCATATGAGCACTGTTGTGCCTTGTAAATTCAGGTTGAATTCATTAGGAAACTGTACCAAGTCTGTAGCAAAAGCTAATTTCCAAAGCTATTCAGTGTTTGATAATAGTGATAACTGAAGGAGGGTCTTTTTCAGAAAAATTTCAGTCTTAGCTCGAAAGTCAGAAAGTCACAAGAAAACCTACCACAATCCATTGACCTGCTGTGTGGTAGGAACAAGTTAGGATGTTTTAATGAAGTTCACTGGTTCAGTAGCATGTGATAGATTCAAATGCTTTCCACAAGTACCTGCTGATGAATAATACAGTGAGTAACCATACATTAAGTAACCATGTCTAAATGCTTTAAACGTCTTACATTTTCATAATCTTTGTAAACTTGTCCACCTGACCCTTTTTCTGGTCCCCATATGTTTTTACTGTCATCAGTTTTAATACATCTTGGCAGATTCCACTTCAGGTTGTATTAAATTAGTGTTTTCTAAGTTCTTTGAAAATGTTCTCACCTGTAGTTCCACATGGACTATTCTTGGAGGCCGGTTCTTCAGACGCATTGACTCCATGAACCAACAGCCGGGCAGTGTGGGTAACATCTGTTAGCTCAGCAGCAGCCAAGGAAGTCCACTCAGAATCATTTGCCTTGTTCTATAATTGACGATTGATTTTGTCCTGATGTCCTCATTTCTTTAAGCAACTGTTCTTCCCAGGCTAACAGCCTTAAATGAGTTTATTTTTTTCCAACACATTTCTTTGGCCATGTAGTCAAACATGATTTAATTATGTCCTTGCCATCCGTGTGAACTGGGGGGCCATTTAGGATTTTGAGCAGTGAACGGATGCTGTCTGACTTAGATTTTGAGGCAGTTCACTGTTGAGAACAGGCGTTCGAGTGGCAAGGGTTGAAGTAGATAGACTTCGGCGGCTGTTGTGCCGTCATTTGGGTGAATGACGTTGGTGGCTGAGGTCAGGATGGTGTTGGTGGACTTGAGGCCAAGGGGACAGTTTCTGGGCATGTTTTGCCAGAAAAGCTGACAGAATTGGATGGGGAGTGTGGAAGGCTGAGAAGAGTCAAAGATGACATCCATTGTGTTTGGCCTCAGCAGTTGGGAGGAGGGCGTTGTCATGAACAGACAGAGAAGACTGCGTGAAGAAAGTTTATGGGGGAAGATCATGACCTGGGCCTTGAGATGGTGGACATTTTACTCAGTTCTCTTGGTCATGTTTCACTTCTCTAAGGGGTCTAGAGGCTCATCCCAGCATAGAGTGTAACCATCAGTTTGGTCAGAAAACAGAAACCACTCTAGACTTTTTTACTACAAAGAATTAGAATCCATCACTACCGTTGGAAGGGCTGGCAGAGTTGAAGTCTGGGAAGCAGCTGTTACAGTGAGTGCTTCCCAGGAGCTCTTCCGGAATCGACAGTGATCTGGGCATGGGCAGTTGGAGCATCTGCTGCTGATCCCTGGTTCAAACAGGTGGTTGGTGGGATCTCTCTCAGAAACCCCTGACAGTTCTTGTAGAAGCCGCCCTGGGTCTTAGCTGCCAAAGTTGGTGAGTTCTTTTTTTCTCCCTACACATCTACCTGCAACCAGGCTTTTGCCCGCACCTGCCTCCAGAGAATAATGCTCCCTTTCATCTTACCATTTTTTCGCGAGTGCCTCTTACTAGTTACCTCCAACCCTGAGTTGTAGCAGGAACGGGTTTTTGGGAAATGTGGTTTTGGCTTCTCCTCTGTGATGCACAGGAGAATATAGAAGGTGGTGGCTGTGATGCATAGTTGACAACAGTCAGTCCAACACAACAGCCAGACAACTGGTCTCAGCTAAAGATACATGTTTCAAAGTTGTTAGCACAGAGACAGCATTTAAAGTGAGCTTGCATGGGAGGTAAGCATAGCTAAGAGGAGAAAGGACAGTCTTGGGGGACTCTAGAATTAACTGGTTTGACAGAAGAGGAGGAAGCACCTGTGAGGTAAGAAGAAAACCAGGAGAAGGTGGCATCCTGGAAACCAAGAGAAGGGGCGTGGGAGTGACCAGCTCTTGTCAGTTGCCGCTGAGACCAGAGGACTGACCACTGGATTGAGCAGGTTGGAGGTCATTGGCAATATTGCATAGAGAAGTTTCCATGGAGTGGTGGGCACCAAAGCCGGTGAATGGGTTTAAGAGATAAAGGGAAGAGAAGAATTTATGATATTGGGTATAGAGGGTGTGTGCTTGTTTATAGGATTGTTTGTATACTAGCTGCTTTAAAGTCTTTGGGCTAATTCTGACATTTGTTTCATCTCAGTATTGGCTTATTTTGATTTTCTTTTCCCATGGGACTTGAGATTTTCCTCTTTCTTCCTATGCTGAGTAAGTTTGGAGTGTATCCTTCATACTTACAATATTTTGTTAGGAGACTGTTGCTCATTTTTAAATCTGCTGATTTGGAGGTGGTTTGACTTCTAGTCTTCTTTCCTAATCCGCCCGTTACTGTTTCCTTGTCAGAGTCATCAGTTAGCCTCTGCAGTTGTTCTGTGCAGGTTCTCTCGTTGCTTCCTCTGGGAGAGACAGGATGGAGTGTGCTTACTCTTCTGTACCTGGATCTGGGACCTTTCCCTTTGCAAACTGCTTTCATTGTGCAGGTAATGGTCTCCAGTTTCAGCTGGGCTGTTGATGCCCAGATGCCTTTGTGTCCCTTGGTCAGTTTTCTCTCCCAGTCCCACAAGAGATGCTCCTTCTAATTACTTCTTGAATTTAGTTCATAGGTCTTTCTTTTGGTGTCCCTCTCAGGGAGACAAAATGACCCTTAGATATACCATAGTAGCCATTAGTTAGTTCTTTTGAATGTGATTGAAGGGTTGCCTTGTCTTAACTGTGCCTATTTAATTAATTTGAGTAGAATAATGTTTCTTTAACACCTTTAAGCGTTTTCACACAGAATTTTCTGGGGATGTTATTTGCAGTGCAGAATAGAGCAGTGGTTAAAAGCACTGGCTTTCAACGCATGTTGCTTTGAATCTCAGCTCTGATCCTTGTTGTGTGTGTGATGTTGACCACGTTACTTAAGTTCTGGATCTGTTTTCTCATATGTTAAGGCAGAGATTATCCTACCTGTTATAAATGTGATATAACATAGTTCTTGTACATGGTTAGTCATGTAAATAACAGCTTACATTTTAGGGAAGAATCAACCTCACGTTCAATAAATACAGTTCCTAACAATGGAGTTCTTTCTTTTTTGGGAATTTAAAGGCTAGTCTTAATCATTCCCTGTTTTAGTTTGATTGGTTTGTGTAAGAACTGGAAAGCAGTTTATAATCATCATTTACTCTGCATACAAAATAGGAAATTTATTATTATTACTGTTAATATTGGTTTTCCAAAATTTAGTAACTTTACCTCTTCTTTTTTCTTAATGTATTCATTAAGTCAGTAGTTTAGTACCAGTCGAATGGTGAACCGTGTCCTGAGCACTGGCACAGAGGTGGATGAGAAGCAGTATCCCCAGCCGTGAGCAGCTCCGCAGTCTAGTGTTGGAATATCTTTGGCTAGAAAATTATTTTGAAGCATAAAGAAGCTGTTGTTGCCCGCATGATTTTCATAATCATATTCACATTCTTTATATATTTTTGGTTTTTCAGAAAGTAATGTCTGACCTATGTTCTTTCAGAATACAGGTTACAGCTTGCCTAAGTGTGGAAACTACTGGTACACTGAGCTTAGAGGACGGGAAACCTACGTGAAGTGGTTTTGTATTTTGGACCTTGGAGACCCTCATAAATAACTTAAATTGTTAGGATGTTATGGGGTAAGAAATAGCGAGCTTGGGCCTTATTTAGCAGTTAACATCAAACACACCATTTGTTTTCCATGGGCTCAGCCTACGTGCTTAATTCCAGCCAGATATTTTATAATTTGCCAGTATGTCATGTTGAATGTTACTCAGCTTTAGGAAGAGTTTTTGTATCATGCTCGCTTTGGAAAGTCCAGATCATGTTCATTGTTTTAATAATGGTATTATCTGGTTAATTTGGGAAGCCAGAATAGCATCATGGTTTTAAGAGTGCTGATAAGCCAATGTTTGGATGCCTATCTCTTCCTTGTTTGCTGTGTGACCTTGGAAAATTTCTTAATTTCTTCAAGATTTAGTTTCCTTATGTGTAAAATGGGCATAATGAAGTAGCCAGTTTGGGATGTGAGGATTGAGGGGCTGGTGCCTGTAAAGCACTTAGAGAGTGCGGTAACATCCCAAATGCTCCTCCAGTGGAGGCTGTCATTGTACGACCGTTAGGGTTGCTATTCGGACTTAGTGGGAAATGGGTGCTAGAACGCTTGCCAAGTTGGGTTGTGCGTTGAAGTAAGAACATTGTAAGCAAGGTGCTGAAAGGAAATATTTTACATGTTAATGAAGCACAGATTTAGAGTGTGGCAATTTTAGTTTGCATGTGAGGGTAAAAGGGTTCAGAGCAACCCCTTAAAATACACCCGTTTATGCCAGAAAGGTAGAGAGTATCCATCTTACAAATGTCTTCTGGGAGCTGACGATATATTTCATTGTATAACGAGCCAAGTTTAATTTTTCTTTATCCGTCTGCAACAAAAGAATTTAAGCATTTTAGTTATGCGTTTTGGGAAATATCTAGTTTTTTTGTCCTGTTTGAACTAGTTCAAATTCTTATGCTTATGTCTTATTAGTTTCATAGTTAAAATGCATAGATTCATCTTCTTAATAAAGATAGACGCAGTCCTGGGATGAATAGGCTGGCATGCGGCACACGTTAAGCTGCCTGCTGCTGAAATGGCAAGCAGTAGGCCTAGTGTTGATAGAATGGAGTGTTGCTACTTGCTTGAATTCTCTTCAAACTATAAAATAAAGCAAAGAGCAATTAGGAGACTACTCAAAGCCAGTGTGTACGTTCATTTATTCATTCATTAAGTCATTCACTTATCAAGTACATGCTTAGTGATCACGTGCTCTAAGTGTGTGATGCAGTGCATGCTGTCAGATAGACAGTGGTAAGCAAAAACCAGACATGGACAGCTGGGATGTTCTGCCTTTGCAATTAGCAAGGAGAAGAAAGCCTGTTCCAAGAGATGTTCAAGACGTCAGTGAATGACGTTTTCAAGTTTATACTTCTAACAAAAAAGAGGCCACAAAAAAAAAAGTCAGAGGGCCTCTGCAGAGCAAGTGTTACAAGTGTTACTTACCTGCTGCAACCAACTGGAGGTTTTTTTTTTTTTCTATTTCATTTTTTATTGAGGTTATGATAGTTTACAACCTTGTGAAATTTCAGTTGTACATTATTATTTGTCAGTCATATTGTAGGTGCACCACTTCACCCTTTGTGCCCACTCCCCACCCCACCTTTCCCCTGGTAACCACTAATCTGTTCTCTTCGTCCACGTGTTTAACTTCCACCTATGAGTGGAGTCATACAGAGATTGTCTTTCTCTATCTGGCTTATTTCACTTAACATAATACCCTCAGGTCCATCCATGTTGTTGTGAATGGGACAATTTTATCCTTTTTTATGGCTGAGTAGTATTCCATTGCGTATATATACCATATCTTCTTTATCCAGTCAGCAGTTGATGGACACTTAGGTTGCTTCCATGTCTTGGCTATTGTGAATAATGCTGTAATGAACATAGAGGTGCATGGGTCTCTTGGAATTGCTGACTTCAAGCTCTTTGCATAGATACCCAGTAGTGGGATGCCTGGGTCATATGGTATTTCTATTTTTAATTTTTTGAGAAATCTCCATACTGTTTTCCATAGTGGCTGCACCAGTTTGCATTCCCACCAGCCCAACTGGAGCTGGTTTGATCTTCACTTTGGTTTCATTTAGCAATGCTTAAACTATTTACCTGGTATGTAGGTCCTGAGGCTGCAGAGCTAAAAGAGGCTGTCACTGTCCCTAGCATTTTGCTGTTTGGGTGGAGGAAGAGAATGATAGATAAGGTCAGATTTAACATCCACTCTAGTAAGTATGTAACAGGAAGCTGCACCACCAGAGTCCTTTGGGGCAGGACCGTGTCTCTCTTGTTCACTGCAGTGTATTCCAGTGCAATGTGTGGCATGTGTCAGTCACTCCATAAATACCTATGTCGAGTGAAGGAATGCTGTGGGAGTGCAGGAGAAAGGCATCTGACCTGGAGGGAGGGGCATGGCTCCTGCCAGATGTGCCTCCAGTTCAACTGGGAAGGAAGGTCCAGGTGGAGGGGCCAGCAAATGGCATAGAGGTGTGAGAAAGGGCACAGGGTGTTCTGTAAACTGAAAGCAGTTTAATTTTGCTGGAGTGTGGGGTGCATGGGAGATAATGGTGAGAGATGTTAAGCCTGGAGAGTTAGACCAGGCTTGATAAGTAATGGCCTGACAGGTCATACTGAGGAGTTTGGATTTTCTTTTCTTCCAAAGTAATAATTTGAAAGTACTAGAAGCCCAGTTTCCTGACGTGCAGGCTGACACTCTTCATATTACACAGTGCATGTAATGTCGAAAAGGCATCATCAGAGGGACTGGCCCAGTGGTGTAGCGGTTAAGTTCACGCGCTCTGCTTCGGTGGCCCAGGGACACAGAAAACATGAGCTTCGATGAAGAAGAGATAAGGGAATCTCCAGGATGATGGTGAAGGGAGATTCCAGAATGGTAGCTGAGCACCAGCAGAGAGGGAAAAGAGTCCAAGTTGGAGCAGTGTGGCTCAAGAGAAGGGAATGCTGTAGGCTGTCTTCGCTTTGCCCAAAGACACTGAAACATCTTTTGGAAGTGATTAACCTCTGGATGATGCAGTCCACCAAAATGAAGCAGTCAGTCAAAAAAGACAAAAGCAAGAGATACCATAAACACGAAATCCAAGTCTGGAGAAAAGCCAAAGGATGAGGGCAAAAGAACGTCTGGAGACAACAAAGGAGCTCCCAGAAAGAACGTGTGAAGAATGGATGAGTCTGTGTGACTGGCTTGTGAGAAATTTACTAACGGCTATGAGAAAGCATGGGAAAAATAAGCAATAGATATAAAAACAACTAAGAACACAGGGGATTGGGCGGTCAAAGAAAGATGTATGTCCATCAGACGGCCCTGGACACACCCGTATCACAGGGCTCATCCCATAGCACTGTAGTCAGTGACTGACTGCTCTCTCCCTCACTGACTGGAAAGACCTCATGGAGAGGGCCGTTTCTCATCTAGCTATCACTTTTCAGAACCTAGTATGTGCAAAAGCAAAGGTTTTTGCATTTATTCATGTGCTGAGTATCTATTATACATACCTGGCGTTCTTCTAGGGAACCAGAATTCACAGACATACAGAACTTGCTTGCCCTTAAAGAGTTTAAACTATATTTTACTCCTCAGAAAAATATTTATCCTGTATCTTCATTCTCCTCAAAAGAGGAAAAGTTCACCAGTGGCTTACAGAACTTTAATAGTCCAGCTAGTGGACCCCAACACCTGAGGATGCCTTTTTCTTTTTCTTTTTTTTGGTGAGGAACATTGGCCGTGGGCTAACATTTCTTGCAAAGCTCCCTCTTTTTGCTTCAGGAAGACTGTGCCTGAGCTAACATTTGTGCCAATTTTCTTCTATTTTATATGTGGGACACCACCACAGCATGGCTTGATGAGCTGTGTGTGGGGCCGTGCTTGGGATCTGAACCCACGAACCCTGGGTTGCCCAGCTACCATTCTGGAATCTCCCTTCATCATCCTGGAGATTCCCTATCTCTTCTTCATCGAAGCTCGTGTTTTCTGTATCCCATGTCTTCTTTATATTTTGATCATGCTCACATTTTGGTGGAGGACTTCCTCCAGTGGCGTTCTGAGATAGGATGCTTAGGAGGTAAAATGTTTGAGACTGTGCATAATTGAAAACTTGATTGATAGTTTGGTTGGGTATAGACTTCCATATTGGCTTTCATTTTCTTAAATAGGCTCAAAGATACTGCTCCATTGCCTTCTTGTTTTCCTGTAACTGTTTTTGAAATCAGAAGCTCTCCTAATTTCTTATATTCTTTGTATATAATTTTTTTCCCTCCCATCTTTAGAAGCTGGTAGGCGTTTTAAAATTTGTCCAAGTCTTTTAAAATGTCATGATGATGTACCATGATGTGGGTCTGTTTTCATCAACTGTTGTGCATATTCATTGGGTCCCTTCATTCCAGCAACTTATGTTCATCAGTTCTGGGAGAACTTCTTGGAATTACTGTGCTGAAGATTTTCTCCCTTTTGTTTTCTTATTCTGTCTTTCTGGAAGTCCTGCTATTTAGAACTTGGCTGTGCTGGACAAGTTCTGGAATTTTCCTATACTTTCACTCCAATATATTTTTCTCTTCTCTTTCTTCCCTTCCTTTCTCCCCCCACCCCTTTTTGATCTTTTTATTCTACTTTCAGGGAGGTGTCTTTAATTTGACTCGACTTTCTTTAGTTTTTATTTGTTTTCTGGTTCTTTAATTTCTAAGAGCTCTTTTTTTGTTCTGTTAAAAGAGCATCCTATTTTTGTTTGTCGGTTGCAGTGTCTTATCTCTAGGTTATTGATAATTATCGTCCTTTCTGTTTCTTTCAAGTTGTTCCCTCTTATGGGTGGGCCTTTTCACTTTCACATCAGGATATTCTTGGTGGGCCATTTGTTGGGGAATCCCCAGTGTTGGTATCTTTAGATCTTTCTTCTTAGGCTGCTCAGATACCCCAAGAATATTCTTACAGTTTATTTCCTGCAGAGTTCTGACCACAGAATTCTGGCAGCCGAGTGTGTGGCTGGGGGAGGGGGATGCGCGGTGGGTGGAGCAGCTGGAGGAGTCACCGTTCAGTGTGTGTACAGTGATTAAATCCACCTCTGTTTAGTAGAGCTGGGCAGGGTGACTTCGGTCCAGCAAGGCTCTGCTTTTTCCAGGGACTGACCCTCCAGTCTTGCATCAGAGGGAGCGAGAGTCCTGTGGAGGCCTGGTATTGAGGTTCCAGCTGCAGCTTAAACGGGCTTCACCCTCTCCTCCGTCTTTTAGGCCTCCACCGTCCTTAGCCGCAGTCTGTCCGCGCTAATGCGCCAGTTCTGAACCTTCTAGGATGCTGCTGTGTACAGCGACTGGGTTCTCAGTTTTTTCCACTGCTGGCTCAGGATCTGGCTTTCTTGGGCCTGCTGAGTCATTTACTGCACTTCCAATCTTTTATAGTTTCTGTTTCCTCCAAGTTTTTTCTTCTTCTTTTTTCCTATTTGTTTTGATCTCTGTCTTCCATGTTAGAAGCTTTTCTCACAGCTTCCAAAATTTTGTTCCTTTTTTTCCCTTCAGTTCTCCCTGTGCTGTTTTAAAAAAAATTTTTTTATGTCTCTAGTATAATTTTAGTTGAGGGGGTGAAATAGATGTGTATATTCTGTTTGTCTTATTACCCTGAACTTATTAGCTAACTTTATGCCATATTAATTTATGATTGTTGCTATGTTTTAATAGTTTTCAGTTATTTCACGTGTATTTTCTCGACAAAATGTAGGTTTGGTGACAGCGACTTGATACCATCTTTGCTGTCCCCCGATTCCAGGTCTAACACAGTGTGCATGGGAGGTAATGCAGCTGGCTGTAGGGTTGTGAACACAATAGAGCTGTGAAAAAGTAGGGCAATAAAGGTGCTTTCATATATGCATGTTGTCTTTTCTTGTCAGGTTCTCTTTGACTGCTATGGAAAGAGGAAGGAGAAACTAGGAGTATTTCTTTACGTCGTCATTTGACTTCCTCAGAGTTGTTGTGGCCTTCTTAACTGTGAGTGTAATCCTCTTGCTATATATGTGTCTTGGTTTTTTGTTTTGTTTTGATTTTTCTTGGATCTGTCCTGGGTTTCTGTGCCATACAGTAGAAACAAACAAAAGGTGGTTGATTTTGCAGAGTAGATGAGGGAAGAAATGTAAGTTGTTTAGTGGCTGCTTTGTGTAGATACTTAATATTTTTTCTGAGATAGCCAGGCAGTATAATAATAACGGTTAACAAGAAGACCAGCAGTAACAGCACATGCGTTACAATAGTCCCCGGTGCACTGTGGGCTCTAAGTCACGACTGCAGACTGAGTCCTCACAGTAACCCTCTGAGGACGGTGCTCTTCTCCCTGTTTCACATTTGCATAACCAAAATACAGAGAGGTTAAAGGTTACCAAGTCAGTAAATGGCAAGGCTGGAATTCAGACTCAGTCTGGCTTCAGAGTGTGCTCTTTACTAGTATCTTATTCTCATGGGCTCTGGATTCAGATGTTGGTGTAGCTACGGATTTACTAACTCTTTACTAGCTCTAAACCTAGCTTTCTCATCTCACAAAGGGTGTGGTTATAGGACCTGCCTCCCAGACTTGTGGTGAAGATGTTGTGAGATGTGTGTAATGTGCTCAGCACTCACAAATGTTAGCAGTTATTACTCAGTGGTATTTCTCCCACTTAAAAGCCCCGGAGAGATGGAGTTATTTGTAACCTTGTAACTTGTTATGTGCTCCGCAGTTGGGAAGCTGTAGAATTGAGATTCTACCCCAGTTTGTCTTATTTCCTAAGACTGCTCTTTCTGGTAAGTCAAGTGGTAAATCGAGCACAGGCAGTTGTTAGAAGATTCATAAATCTCTCTTCGGGTGTTGGCCTTGGTGAGCATTTTGTTTTACCAATATGTTGCTATGGTAAAACCCTCATGAACTTGGACTTCGTGGATTCAGAGTTCATGATAATTTATAATTATGTTAAGTTTGACTTGGCAAGTGTCTTTGTCTTAGATGTCCAAGGGGCAGAGCCTCAGATTGTTTTTCCATTTCTTTCCTTCTGAGGATCAGTTCACTTTCCTCCTCTGTTCTCCCTTCTCCCCCAAACCCACTTCTATTTCTGCAGAGATTAGGTATTAGGGAGGGAAATTATGTCATGCAGTTTCAGTTTCCTTGCAAGGCCTGGAAGTCTCGCTCCTGTTTTTCCAATTCCCCCTGCTTGTTATTGGCAGTGAGAGGAGCCTGCTCTATGCCTGTGCTGTGCTAGGTGTGACTGTGTCCCACGTGGTGAGAAGGTCACAGTACAGCTACCTGCATCCCTTGTTTAACAGCCCTGTCCCTGTCCGCGTTATATGTTTCTTCCTCTAACAGTGCACTCTGTTTATTTGGGTGCAAGTGTGTTTGTGTGAGTCTTTGAAATCAAAGATTTTGTTTTTTTATCTCTGTATCTTTTCTGCTCAATCCATAGGTAATTTTCACTAAATGCTGGATGAAGAAATGTTTAATCCTTGCCACAAAATAATTTCTCTTTTCTTAGTAGATCCAAACAAGAGGGAGAATATCAAGTATAACTTGTCAGAAATATTAGCTATTAAAAATACTTCATCTTGGGGGCCAACCTGGTGGTGTAGCGGTTAAGTTCACATGTTCCACATCAGTGGCTTGGGGTTCACCGGTTCAGATCCCGGGCGTAGACCTACGCACCACTTATCAAGCCATGCTGTGGCAGG
Source organism: Equus quagga (assembly GCF_021613505.1). Classification (NCBI taxonomy): domain Eukaryota; kingdom Metazoa; phylum Chordata; class Mammalia; order Perissodactyla; family Equidae; genus Equus; species Equus quagga. The sequence goes on from NC_060282.1 coordinate 3,586,262, forward strand.
CCTCCCACATATAAAGTAAAGGAAAATGGGCATGGATGTTAGCTAAGGGCTAGTCTTCCTCAGTAAAAAGAGGAGGATTGATGGTAGATGTTAGCTCAGGGCTAATCTTCCTCAAAAAACAACAAAAAAATTCATCTTAGTAGAGCACAAGACAGTTTCATGGGGAAGCAATATTTAGCAGAAGTTACACAGAATTTTTCTTCTTAATGTGATATGCAGTGGAATGAAGGCCTGATGGGAGTGGTGAGATGACAAGCCAGCTCTTGATGAACCAAGAGCTGGTTCACCAGCTCATTGGAACTTTCAGCACCAGGATGTAATCTACTGATTCTGGTTTGACTTCTTATTTCCAGTATTTGAAAATATATAACCCAGGAAAATAACCTTATAACTAGTGTTCCTATAATTTTGTTTCCCCCAGTTCTGGACCAATGGTCAGGCCACATGAGTATATCTGGCTTCCTAGAGAGTGAACTTAGTGACGTTATGCTGAGATTCAGGTCTCTTGATTTACCTGACTGCCCCATCGTATGTTCCTGGTCCAGTTGAGCCCCTGTAGGATGGATCTGGTTCTGAAGTTACCTTTGCCAGAGTTGGTTCTTGGTTCTTGCATTGTTTAGGGTATTTCATTAGAAGGCAGAAACTTGGGATGGAGGTGTTTCACAGCCAGAATTCTAGGAAAGCAAAGAAAAGTTTTGGAGGAGTTGAATTGCTGGAATATGCATGGAGATCATTTTCAGGGTTAATGGGGTGTGGGAAGGCGGTAGACAGAAAGGCCGCCCTGAGACCCTTCTGAAAACCCTCATTTTGTGAGTAAAGATGACTTTTTTAGCGTCAGAGCAGCTGAGTACAGTTGAAATAGATTGAACTCTCAGGTCCTGGGGCTAACTCAAAAAAATTTCTTTTAAGTGTCTGGAATTCTAGGTTTTGTACTGGATGCTGACACTTTTCCATTTGAGCAAAATGGACATCTTCCTTGTTCTCATAAAATGTAGATTTTTCTCGAGGGTACAGAGAATACCAGACAGCCTAATGTCTGCTGGTTACTGCCGTGAGGAGAGAATATGCGGACTGCCTTGGGAGTATTCGTAGGCCCATAGGACCAGCTTGGTCAGTAAAGGCTTCCTGAGGATGTGACGCCCACATTGAACCCTGAAGAATGAGCATGCATTGACCTGGTGTAGAGGAGATTAAGGAAAGAAGAGTGTTTAAGGCAGAAAAAATGTCACATGCAAGGGCTCAGAGGCAAGAAAGCTTGGCGTTTGGGGATATTTGAATGTAGTTTACTGTAGTGAGAGCAGTGATTGCAAGGTGGGGGAAAGTGTTTAACGTGAAGCTGGAGGATAAGCAGCAGCCTGATTGTGAGAAGGTTTGCTAAACCCTCGTGGGAAGTGTGTGCTTTACCTTGAGGGCAGTGGGGAAGGACTAAAGGGCGAGTTTTTATTTATTTATATAATTAAAAATCAAGATAGATGGGGGGCTGGCCCCGTGGCCGAGTGGTTAAGTTCGCGCGCTCCGCTGCAGGCGGCCCAGTGTTTCATTGGTTCGAATCCTGGGCGCGGACATGGCACTGCTCATCAAGCCATGCTGAGGCGGTGTCCCACATGCCACAACTAGAAGCACCCACAATGAAGAATATACAACTATGTACCCGGGGGCTTTGGGGAGAAAAAGGAAAAAAAAAAAATAAAATCCTTAAAAATCAAGCTAGATGGAATAGATGAAATTATGAAGAAAAGCAATGATTTTCTCACCCTCCCCAATCCCTGGTTCCACTCTAACCATTTTTCACTTGAGGCTCTCTGATATTTGCCTCCAAAACACGGTATGACATGTTAAACTATCATTTGTGACTTCAATTTTAAATGATTTGTTGATTTTCTGATTTGGGATATAAGGGCTTAGCCTGTTTATACTTTTCTGTACTCTCTTCTGTACCTCTCACTGTTGGATAGTTTGTGTGTTTGTTTAAAAGTCTTTTTATTGTAATTTTAATAGTATCCTTTCCTTTGGATCATGAGTTTTGTCCGTATCTTGCCTCCTTCGTTTGTTAAGATAAAGATAGTAACACCCCAAATATTGCCTCTTCCCTTCTAGTTCCAGCCTGTCTTCTGTCCTCTGTCATACTTTTAAGTTTTTGTCATTACTTTTACATTGAAAGGGTTTTTCACATTTGTATTCTATCTGCAACCCCACACAAGTGTTCTGGGGGCAGTTCATGGGCTGAACTCTCAAAGTTGGAAATGAAGTATTTTATTGTTTTTAATTTTAGGAATTGTTTTGTTATTCTGGGTCCCTTTTTCACCTGTTCTTGTTTTAAGGATTCACAAGGCTTTTCAGATGTGCTTGGAGTTTACTCTTGTTTCTCTAAGTTTTCTTCAGCTTTTCCAACTCTGTCTTCCGAGGTCATGTTTTCTCTTTGTTTTTCTTGGTGTTTATTTCTCTTTCGTATAGGTGATATTCCTCATATGTCTGGTGATCCTTGGTTGTCTATAGATAATAAGAAATAAGGGCTAGCTGCTTGTCTGAGTTGGATCTGTCCCCTGATGGAGGCAGATTGGAGTGCTTCCTTCAGAGTGGTTTTAGGCTGTGGGCCCCTAATAACCAGATGGGGATAGGTTTAGTCTAAGGATATCAACGCTCAAAGCAGAAACTTTTGCTTTACGTTTTTAGAAGAAATACCCCTTGGGGTTTTTTTCATCTGAAGATAAATGCTGGGTTACCTGAGTGCCTGCTCGTGTGCGAGAGTCAGGTGCTGGAGAAATGGGGTGCTGATGGGCTTAGTTGTCCTGCACACAAATAGTCGATTAATCCCTCTGCTTTCACCTCCGTTCTTACGTTGGTCCTCAACGTACCCCATGACCCAAAGCCCAACACCTCTTCAACATCTACTGCATTGTCTCCCGTCTCCCTGGGACCCTGCTTTCGCAGTGTCCTTTGGGCTGAGGCTGTTGCTCCTGTGTTCATACATCGCATGCATCTCTCTTCTCCTAATGTCAGGGAGATACTTGTTGAGTTCTCATCTTTTGGGAGCTCTTCCCTTTCTCTTATTTTTATTTTACAGATTTGTCATTTTTTTGCTTCTGGTGAAACTTTTGTCCACCAGAGTCTTTCAGAGGAATGAAACCATCTTCAACCTAAAGTCACTGAGGATTTTAAGAGGCAGGGTGATACATTGGTTCGTTGTGTGGCTTAGGAGAAGGAGTCACGATTTTAGAGTCAGACGGGCCTGAGTTCAAACCTTGGCACCACCACTATTAATTATGGGACTTTGGCAAAACATTTTACTTTTCTGTTCCTTAGTTTCCTTGTTTTTTCCCACGAAATATTTACTGAATCCTTACTATGTTTGTAGCAAGAGGATGGGAGATAGCCGGGGTAGTTCTTGTGTCATGGCTTCTCTGAAGGAAGATTTGAGGCTGGCCCTCTCCTGAGAGTGAGTGGAAAAGGCAGTGCTGGGGTTGGAGATCCGGTGATCGTGGAGGAGGTTTGAAATGGCAGGAGTAAAGAGCTGGAGAGCCCAGCAGGAGGGAGAAGGCTTGTCTGTGAGGGTGTGGCTCAGCTCTTTGGTGATAGTTAAATTAGAATGTGCGAGCCTTTGAGGTTAGGAGAGTTTCGTCTAGTGCTAGCTCTCAGAAGCCCAGGTATTATAGTCTGGAAGGAGTCCGGTGTTTGCATTGAACCGTGGAATGGGTTTTTTCCAGGCTGATTTATTGGAAGTGCTATGGGAGTTGGTGATATCTTGTGAAGGATTGGTTTAAACTGTGGACATTTCAATTCAATTCACCAAATATTTGTTGAGCTTCTACTAAGTGCCTGACGTGGTTCTGATTGCTTTAGGCAGGTATATCAGTACACAAAACAAAGGTTCTGGTTCTTAAATTATTGAGCAGGGAAGCAGATGATAAACAAACATCATAAATAAGTAAATTATGTAATATATTGGAAGGTGGGAAGTGTGATGGGAAAAAAAATAGTGCCATGGTATGAGTGGGTGTGAGTTCTAAATAGCATGGTTATAATAAGCCTCATCACAAAGATGAGATCTGAGCCAAATACAAAGCAGATACGTGTGTTAGCCGCTGTCTGGGAGAAGGAGCATTCTAGGTGAGGGACGAGGCAGTGCAAAGAGAAAAGGAGGAGGCCACTGTGGCTGAAGAGGAATAATGGAGGACAGAGTAACAGCAGAGGAGGTGAGAGGTAATGAGAGGTGGACCAGAGAACATCAACCAGTATAGGATAGGGCATCAGGAGGTATTGGGCTGTTACTGTGGAGTGAAAGTGACACTCAGTGTCGGCAACAAGATTTGACTTAAGTTTAAAAAGCTACTGTGTTGGCAGTAGACATGGGGAGAGAGTCAAGAGTAGAAACAGGAGCCTGCTGGGAGGCTGTTGGGGTAACCAGGTGAGCAGCAGTGTTGGCTTGCATTGAGGTGGTTAACACTAGTGGTGGTGGGAAAGAGGTGGGCCCTGGATGTATTCTGAAGGTAGAACCAATAGGATTTGCTGATGGATTGGATGAGGGATGGCAAGGAAAAAGGAGAGGAATTGCCTTGACTGTCAAGCTTTTGGCCTGGGTAACTAGAAGGATGGAGGGCTGTGGGTGGAACTTGGGTTAGAGGGGCAAATGAGGAGTTCACTTTTAGGCATTTTTAAGTTTGAGATGTCTGTTAGGGAACCAGGTAGAGATGTTCTGGAGGCAGTTAGAAGTAGGAATTTGGAGCTTGGAAGAGAAGTCTGAGCTGGAAGTTGAAATGAAAGCTAAGTGACACTCTGTGATCACTGAGGGAATGACCGTAGAGAAGAGAAGACCACCGAAGTCTGAGCCTTGGGTCATTTTACCGTTAAGTGGTCAAGGAGAAGAGTGGGCAGCGGTAAGCACAGAGCCCGTGCAAGGAACACCAGAAGCATTGGCTACTGTGAAAAGGAGGGAGAAAAATATTTCAAGGAGGAGGGTGTGATCAACTCTGTCAAATGTAGCTGAAAGGTCAAGATGAAGATTGAGGTTTGACTTTTAGATTTACCAACTTGGAGGTCGTCTTGGTGACGTTCAGAGTAGTTTGGGAGAGTGGTGAGAATGGAAGCCTGAGTGAACGATGGTTTGAAGTAGGAAGAAAGTAGTGAAACAAAAATTGCATCTGGGTGAGTTAGGTCTAAGGATGTATGGTCATCATCACACTTATCTACCATTTGGGTACTTAGTTATTCCAAGTATGCACTAGGTGCTGAGCAACCCAACAAGGTATGTAAGGTAAATGGTGTTTCCCATTTTTCAGGTGAGAAAAGTAAGGTTCAGAGGTTACAGCAGCTTTCTCCAGAATACATAGCTGGCAAGCGTGGAGCTGAATTAAAGTCAGGTCTCCTTGGCCACGCTCATCGTGCTCTGCTGCTCTGCCTTCTGAGAGATTGGAGATGCACGTGCGGCGGATGCTGTTTACCCTTCGTTTACGAAGGGACTTGTAAAAGAAGAAGAGAGAATAGTAGGATTAAGAGTTCTGGGAAAACACTTGTATACTGCTTGAAATGCTTCTATTAGAGATTCTGGGTTTTTTCTTAATTAGAAATTTCACTTCTCTCAAAGGGTGGTAATGTATATGGTTCAAAGGTAAAATAGTGCAGAAAGATCCGTGCAGAAAACAGCAGGCTCCTGTGCTGCCCTCTGCCGTTTGCATCCCAGAGGCACATGTCGTCATCTGTTCGAGCTGTTCTGAGAAGTGTGTCTGTCCATGTTTCCTGAGAGTATAGGTGTAGGGTCAGGGGTCATTGATGTATCGATTATAGAAAAAGTTACATTTTGAACTCCTTTCATTCTTTCCTGTATAGTCATATCACAATTTTTGTTTGGATCTGTATTTTATTTTTAATTATTTTGACTTTGTAAACATTGCTCACTGTTGAGCAAATTAATGTAGCATGATTACATTTCTTGTCCAACTTTTTGTTTTCTTGGACTTACATATTTTTTTCTATTTGCTTAATATTCTTAAGTCTGGCTAAGAGTTCTCACCCTCTCTAACAGCTTTATAAGTAAAGCCTCTCAATAAAATTTTCCATGTGGCCAAGTATATTAATTCTCTCTTAATCCCCAGGCACATTTCTTCTTTTCCCTTCTTTAGTCTGGACAGGTTGCTCTCTTGGCCTGCTAGAAAAGGTACCAGGGCTGAAGAATATGGGGAAGATAAGGCAGGAACAGGTGAGACATGGTGAAAAACAGCTCATTGAGAGAGAGAACCGTGATGGAAAGTCCAGAGGGAGGGCAAGAATGCTTCCTGGGGGAGCATGTCGGGGAAAGGTCAGAAGGGTTGGCTGCAGTAGGGGAGGACATTCTGGGTAGAGAAAGTGTGAGAATAAGCACAGAGATGGATGTGATCAGTTACTTTTTGGTAATTTTAAAAGCCTGTGTTGTGGTACCTTGCTGGATTGCATATATTAACTTAGTTACAGACTATACCCTTGGGAGCTTGAAGAAAGTTTACATGGGAGTGCGACATTCAGATTATTAAACACCTGTTACAAATTTTTAATCTTGTCTTAAAGTATGAGCATAGGATATATCAGGACACTTGATCAGGGCCAGCCTTCCTCAGCAAAAAGAGGAGGATTCGCAGGAGTTAGCTCAGGGCTAATCTTCCTCAAAATAAAGAAAGTTAAAAAAAAAAGATATATCAGGACACTTGAATCCAAGTGATAATCTTAAACTGTTGATTTCATGTGTTGATTCTTGGAAAAATCCTTGTAGAACATCTGTCACAAATACTTAATAAAATTAGCATCTGGCTATCCAAGCCAATCATCAGTGCAGGAATGAGGGCTGCAGTGCCCCTCCAGTTGTCAGACAAGGACAGGGGAATGACCACAGGAAACTTAAGAAGCTAAATTGGGGAGATGGCAACCAGGGGGGTTGGGAAATGTCGTTGAGGCATGCAAGCACGACTGTCATCTCTGGCATAGCTATAGAATCCCAGAGGAAAAAAGCCATCAGTAATGAGACAGTGCAAAACCAAGAGTGGTTGGTTTGGATCCTTTTGAAAAGAGGGGGCCGGCCTGGTGGCGCAGCGGGTGAGTTCGCACGTTCTGCTTGGCGGCCCGGGGTTCGCCGGTTCGGATCCTGGGTGCAGACATGGCACCGCTTGGCAAAAACCATGCTGTGGTAGGCGTCCCACATATGAAGTGGAGGAAGATGGGCATGGATGTTAGCTCAGGGCCAGTCTTCCTCAGCAAAAAGAGGAGGATTGGCAGATGTTAGCTCAGGGCTAATCTTCGTGGAAAAAAAAAAAGAAAAGAAGCATCGCTCTGTTTGAAATGCTGAGGCAGAATTATGAGAAGTAAGGTCTGTACATGACTTTCATGATTGCCAACTTCAGGGAACCATTTATGTAACTGTGCTACACATTTTATGTAAGTGCCGGGCAGTTCTCATGTATGGTCAGGACCTGCGTTTGCTTTAGTGTATCCACCGTGTGCGGATGTTAACTGCCGTCTGAAGCTCTGACTCTATACTCACAGCTTTGTGAAGAGCACTTCCTTCTTTCCAGTCTTAATTTACATTTGTGATTCAGGAGTTATGGGTGAAGGAAATAGTCGTAATCATAACAGCTGCCATTTATGTGTTAGTAATTGGTCAAGTTTGAATCTTAATTCTGTACAGTAGCTCAATAAAGTATCAGTTACTGTTCCCGTTTTATAGATGAGAAACTGAGAGAAGTTAAGAAACTTGCCAAAGGTTCCATGTGGTGGTATCAAGTTCTCAAATTCCGTGCGTTAAAGCTTCACCCTTGCCTTTAAGCTCGGGCACGTGTCTGAGGGTCACGTATTTAGTGGAGAGGAGAATAGTGCCACCTACTGAACTGCAGGCAGACCTTTTTTCTCAGTATTGCACTTCCTTTTTAAGTGTATCAACCATGTTAAAATGCTTTAGCACTCTTTCTGCAAAGTATTGCAAATAGCTCTCAGTCATTGGTGTTCCTGGCTCATACTGAGGAAAGAATGTGGTTTCATCAAATACTTGTAAAAATAGGGAAATAGGTCCATTTGTGACCCGCGAGGCAGGCAGGCACCGTTCCTGTGATTGTTACATTCAGAGTAAGGGAGAGGAGGGGAGTACTGCTTTTCTTTACCTCTCTTTTTTGTAGATATCTTTAGGGGGCAAGTAGCGTGAGGGGGTGGGAATGGCAGGAAGCGTTTTAGTTTTGTCTGCTCCTTATGAATTCTAAGTGGCTTAAAAAAATATACAAACTTTTCAGCATTTCTTCTTTAGTAAACTGTCTGTTAAAAAGGATAGATGTCTCAGTAAAAATTTCAATTAAAAAAATAGCCAAAAGATTTGAATATATATTTCATCCATTTCAAATGAGTGACAGTAAGCACATAAAAGCATGCTCACCATCATTAATCTTAAGGGAAATACAGATGACCACTGCTATGATACTATTGCAACCCTATTAGAATGGCTAACATTAAAACAAAATGAGACAACAGAAGGTGACAGTGCCCTGGGACAAGGATGTGGAACAGCTAGAACTGTCATGCTTTGCTGGTGGGAATGCAACGTGTTATAACCACTTTGGGAAACAGTTTGGCAGTTTCCTATAAAGTTGAATATACACTTATCGTACAATCCAGCAGTCCTGCTTGGAGGTATTTACCCAAGAGAAATGAAAATTTATGTCCACACAAAGACCTGTATATGAATGTTTATAGCAGCTTTATTTATAGTCACTTAAAATGGAAAACAAGTGTCCGTCAGGGGATAAATGAGTAAACAGATTGTGGTACGCCTGTAGAATGAAATCCCGTTAACAATAAAAAGGAATTAACTGCTGACAAGGCAACAAAAAGGGTGAATCTTCAAAGCATTCTACTAAGTGAAAACACAAAACTCTGTGAACTATGATTCCATTTATATGACAGGTAAAGGCAAAACTGTAAGAACAGAAATCTGATCAGTGGTTTCCTGGGGCTGAGGGCGTAGGAGTGGAGAGGGCAGGAGAGCACTTCTTGGGGTGATGGAAATAGGCCATACTTTCCACATGGTGGCAGTTACATAACTGAATATGTTTGTCAGAACTCAGTGAACCGGGTATTGTTACTGTATGTAAACTGTACCTCAATAAACCAAGCTTAAAACAAAAGGGACTAGCCCTGTGACCAAGTGGTTAAGTTCACGCGTTCCTCTTTGGTGGCCCAGGGTTTCACTGGTTTGGATCCTGGGCACAGACATGGCACCACTCATTAGGCCATGCTGAGGCAGCATCCCATGTAGCACAACCAGAAGGACCTACAAGTATGTTCTGGGGGCTTTGGGGAGAAGAAGAAGACGGGGCGGAGGGGGGGGACAAAAAGGAAGATTGGCAACAGATGTTAGCTCAGGTGCCAATTAAAAAAAAGGGGTAAGTGGTTTCTGTATATGCACACTGATGTTATACAGACACACAGGCACACAACACACATTTATACACACACACTTGAACTTGATTTTTCTTTCCAGTTGGATTAAATTTTATTTTTCTGGATTAGGTATCATAGAAGTTTAAGTGAAATAGATTTTAGCACAGATGCTGCTTTTGAAGACATATAATCTTGGAGTCCTTGGTTGATTTTTATATTCTTATTTATTCACGACCTAAGGGCTTTATAATGTGGTTTGTCTTTGTATAATGTGATTATATATTGTAGGTGTCATGTAGTTCGCATAAATAAAAGATTTTAAAAGTTAACTTATTTTAGGATTCCTTCCTTGAATCCTTTAGGATTCAAGCTCTTGAGCTCTGGAGAAATATAGTTTTACCAGCTCTAAAAATTAATAAAAAATGTTTTGTCTAATTAATGAGACAAATTTAATTGTGCAGTCTTCAGCTCTGTTGTTTAGTTACTCAGCTGTAATTGTAGAGTACAGTGACACAGTCATGCGCCCAATGATGATGTTTCAGTCAATGGCAGACCACGTACACGACAGGGGTCCCGTAAGATTAACACCATAGAGCCTAGCTGTGTAGTAGGCTCTACCATCTAGGTTTGTGTAAGTGCACTCTGTGATGTTTGCACAACGATGGAGTCTCTAATGATGCATTTCTCAGACCATCTGCTTATTAAGCAACGCATGACTGTGTTTTAATCTGCTAGAATAAGAAGGTACACAGAAAATAATACAAGTTAGCGTCACTGAACTTAAGGCTTTATTGTGATTGTAAATAAAGTTTCTTAAAAGTTTGCAAGAGAGTTGCTTGCTATTACTTTGTGGTGCTTTTTAATGTCCTTTGGAGCAGTTATTTAGCATTTTTTTTCCAACAAACCCTTGTTTAGGAAAGCCACAACAGCGGGCAGGGAGGAGAATGAAATGGAAAGTTGTGTGTGTTTTAATTTTCATTTAAAAATCGAAAGTTGTTTGACTTTAGAAAATAAGGCCATTATTTAAATGACGAGCTCTTCATTATTTTATGATCAAAGGATGTTATAATGTGTGGTTGTAATAGAATCACTGATATAACGAGGAGCGTTATAAGAGGAGCCCCCTGAGCTGGTGTTTGTTTCTTTACTGACATGCTTCTCTGTTCTTGAGGCCTACCTTCCTGTCTGTGGTAGGTTGTAAATTACTGTGTGCCCAGACCCGTTTATTGCAGTCTCTGCGTGGTAGCCTTTGGGTGGTGATCACACAGTAAATATCTACTAGAAAGAGAAGAGAGATTGGCATGGTCCCGCCTTGTGTTTGTATCGTCTGACGCAAGCTTGTGTTTTCTCCAGGAACCTCTGGTTTAGAGGCTCAGAAGAGTGCTAGGGTGCTTCTTCCAGTTGATGGCATGTCCAGGTGCTGCTGGCCAGATGGCAGTCCTGGCGCTGTTGTCGTCGCTGCAACTACATGGACGTGGGGTTGCAGTTCTCATTGTGTTCGTTTCAGTTGAATTGTGTGTTGTGGTGGCGCTATCCATGTTGAGTCTGCTGTGTGAAGTTTCTACAGTGTGGCTCCTGTGCAGTTGAAAAGTTGTTTATACAGAACAGAAGTACAATAGAGCATAAATTCTAAAAAGTATTTAACCTTGTTTATTTTCTTACATTTTTCAAAGAATACTTAATAGATCTTCTTAAGCAAAACTTGCTAAAAGATATTAAAATCAGTTTTAGCTTTTCTGGGTGACTCAGGATCCTCAGTATGAACTGTGAACACCTGTCATTTTCAATATGCAATAACACAACTTTTGCCTTTTTCCTCAATAGCAGGATGTTTGCTTGGCTGCCTCTGAAAGCCCTTCCAGCACCCTTTCTGCTCCTTGTTTTTGCTTTTGTAAATGAGTATTTTCTTTTCTTTTATGGAGAAGTTGTAAGAAGTAGTATAGTGAACCTCCAGATACCCTTCACTGAGATTCATCAGTTTTTAACATTTTGTCGAATTTGCCTGCCTGCCCTCGCTCCCTCCCTCCCTGCCTGCGTGTGCTCGCTTGTGCACTCTCTCCCTCTTTCTCTCTCCCTGTCCCTCTCTCTGTCTCTCTCTGTCTCTCTCTCTCTCTCTCTCTCTCTCTCGATATAGATACAGATATAGATATAGATATATGTACATACACACACACATTTATTTTTTACTGAACCCTTTGAGAGTAAGTTGCAGACATCATGCCCTTTACCCTTAAATACTTCAGTCAGTGTTGACATAACCACAATATAATTATCAAATTTACAAAATTTAACATTGCCGCATGTTATCTGGTATACAGTCCATGTGCACATTTTTCCAGTTGCCCCGTGAATTGTGGTGGTTTTTCCCCTGTTACAGGACTCAGTATAGAATTACATGTGGTATTTAGTCATGTCTCTTTGTCTTTTTAGTCTGGATATGTTTCTCAGCCTTTCTCTTTGAGGACATTGATGTTTTTAAAGGATAGAGACTAGTTTTGTAGGTCATATTTCAGTTTGGGTTTCTGTGATATTTTCTCATGATTAAATTAAGATGATGCATTTTTGGGGCAGGACTATCACAGAAATATGTGTCTTTCTCAGGACTTATATCCTTTCTCATACCTGTCGTATCCCTCTCAGGATGGCGCGTGATGCCAGTTTGTTCACTTATTATTGATGACGTTAACTTTAATGACTTAAGTCAGTGGTCCTCAAGGTGTGGTCCCTGGCTCAGCATTGTCACTATTATTGTCACCTAGGAATTTGTGAGACTCGCAGGTTCCTGGGCCCTGCTCCTGACCTGCTGAATCAGAAACTTACGGTTTGGGGCTGTGTTTTTAAAATCCCTCACAATGATTTTGACGTATTCTAAATTTGAGAATTACTGATGTTAGGTGATCAAGTTAGGATGGTGTCTGCCAAGTTTCTCCACTCTGAAGTTAGCATTCATCCTTTATAATTAAGGAATAATCTGTAGGCAGATATTCAGGACTGTGTGACCTTTCAGACTCTCAGACTGATAGTTCGGTCACCCACTGGTGAGTCTTGCTTGAGACAGTTATTACTAGGTATTGTGAAACGGTGAGCTCCTAACGCTGTCCTTTCTTCTCATTTTTCAGCCGGCATTCTACTGTAGGGAAGGGTTTTCCCTCCTGTGTTCATTTATTCCTTCCTTCCTTCATCCATTCATTCAGTGCCAGTACCACTATCAGTTTGGCATCCTCAGGGATTCTTACTTGATTCAGTGGCTTATAATCCATTACTGTCATTACTCATTTTGACGCTAGAATTCTCCCCGATTTGGCCATCCCCACAGATCATCTCCTGTGTTCTTTTGACATGTCTCCATTAGTTTTTGAGCTTTTTCTTCCTTTTTGGCACAGTAACACATTCCCAGAATTTCTCGTAGTTTCTTTGCCTTGTCATGGATTCAGCTGTTTCTCGAAGTAGCCCTCGTTCCTTTTAGGGGGAAATGGAATTTAGAAGCCAAGGTCTGGGTGCTAGGTATGTGTGCTCATTTGCCACCAGGGTGTTACTGCTTCTTGGCCCTTTCTGTGTGTTGTGTGCACGCGTGCATGCACACCTGTACTCAAGATGGAAAAATCTTTCTTGTTATATTCAGCTGATGATGTCTCTGATCAGTTTTATTCGCTTCCAACTGCTGCTTTTTGTTTGTTTTTAAGCTTGGCCCCGTGGGGGGGGGTCTCACATGCACCTTTGCACTTTTGTGGTCAGTCAAGGGTTTGGATAGAATTTATTGTCAGATTTTGGGGTTTATCTTGGTGTCCCCATTCTTCCAGCATCCCTCCCCTAAATTTCAGTTGGTCCGCCAGCCCCCATTTCTTTCTTTTGAGACCTCATGCCAGTGAGGCTTTTGCTTTCTGCCACCAGAGCTGGCCCTGGGTTGGGAAACACCTGTAGTCAGAGGAACAGCAAACTGGCAGGTGTCAGCGAGGGCAGCTCTCTTTCTCAGGGTGGTGCCCTCCCCTCTAGTTGTGCCCCTGGGCTTTCTGGCGTCTCCAGCATATGCTTAGTTGCACAGTCTGCCAGAGATTTGGGCAATGTTTATGTTCAGATTTGGATCTCAGCATTTTGCGGCCCTCTTGTTTCCAAGATTTTCCCCTTAAATTTACAGCCACTCTGCTACGTATTAAGATGGTACAGTATGGCGGCGGTCTTGCCCTCCCAGAGCTGGGGCTTAGGGAGTCTTGCCAGGCAGGAAAGTGACAGACCCACAGTTTGTACCAGATGCAGGGGCAGTTTGGAGAGTAAATTCTGCTCAAGTTCTTTCCTGCCTTTGGTCGTTTTCCAGTTCCTTCAAATAGTTGTTTTTAACGAACTTGTCTGATTTTTATAACTATCTGTGAGGGGAGGTGCTCCACCCTCTGCGTGTGACCATTATGGAAAGCCCATGCTCAGTTTTGCCTCAATTTTTTTCCCTCTGAAATCGTTTAATCCTCATTTTTGTACTCATGATTTCATTATGATAATTTTCAAACAGCAAATTTGTAAGAATTTACAGTTAACACCCATTTACTCACCCCCTAGATTCTACCTGTAATATGTTACTGTCCTTGCTTTATGACATAAATATCCATTCATCCATCCCTCTATCCAGAGAACCATCGTATTTTTTACATTTCAAAGTAAATTGTAGATATGAATATACTTCACTCTGAGTACTTCAGCATACATGTTATTTATTAGAGTTTGTTGTTCCTTTGTGATGTTTTTCCTTTTAGTGTAAAATATATATACTGGATGAACAAAACTCAAGTATACATTCACTGAATTTGTGACAAATGCATACACCTTTTCAACCCAAACACTTAGGGAAATATGGACCATTATCATTTCCCCAGAAAATTCCTTCAAGCTCCTTCATGCTCGCAGTCCCTTCCCCAACCCCTGTCCCCCTAGAGGCAACTACTGGATTTTTTCCACCTCAGATGCGATGCCTGTTCTAGGGTTTCATGTCACAGAATCATACAGTGTGTATGATAGTATAAGGGTTTTCATCCATCAAAGGAATTTCAGTTGATTGGTTGGAGGTTTGGGACTATTTTTGGCTCTTCTCCTAGTTTTTGATGTAAACTTTAGTAACAGTCTTTCTCTTTAAAAAAATCTTTGTTAATTTGTGAAAATGAGATTATCATCAGTAGTTAATGCTGAAACAGTAAGAGTATTAAAATAGTTTTTCATTATGTAAATGTTTTATGAAGTGACACACCATGGAATGGATAAGTGTGTACATACCACATAGTTTTTATCTACTGGTGACAGCTGCTTTGAAATAAAAATGCCCGATAGAATAATGGTGTTTGGGTCCCTCTGTATGACGTAGATTAGGACATATCCTAGAATGAGGGACTGAATGTGACTGAAAGGCCAGACTAGTCCTTAAGACTTAATTGGGAAAGATTTGGGCATCCTCAAATGATAGTTTCGTCCTGGACCTGCAGTGTTGATGAAGGCTGCCTGCTGTGTTTACATGGAGACCATCAAGCCTGAGTTTACCATCTTTTGGTGGACTGGGTGGATGAGACTTGGTCACTTCTGGAGCTGCACTTTCATTACCGAGCTGAACACCACTGTACGGTAATATGTCAGTGGTGGTGATGTATTTGAGAAAACTTAGTGTGTGTAATTTTGTCGTAACTTCTGTTATAAACTTCTTGAATAAAAAGTTTTGAAGTAATTAATAAAAGCTTATTGGTTCTCTTAAGTGTGGCTTTTAATCTTTAGAGTAAATCTTTAGATTTAAAGGTTAGAATGTGCTTTTACTTACGAGGCAGTGAAGATAATTCTCTGTTATGGTGCAAATGTCCGGAAATTTGTTGAGACTGTTGAAGATGTATCCTCCTTTCTGTCTGCCCTCAGCCCCTACCTTTTCCCACTCGACTCTTATTTAAGTAAGAACATCTGAAAGGGGAGGAGGGCAGCATGGAGTTTTTTTTTTTTTTTTTTAAAGATTTTGTTTTTTCCTTTTTTCTCCCCAAAGCTCCCCAGTACATAGTTGTATATTCTTTGTTGTGGGTCCTTCTAGTTGTGGCATGTGGGACGCCGCCTCAGCGTGGTTTGAGGAGCAGTGCCATGTCTGCGCCCAGGATTCGAACCAACGAAACACTGGGCCGCCTGCAGCGGAGAGCGCGAACTTAACCACTCAGCCACGGGGCCAGCCCCCCAGCATGTAGATTTTTATGCAGAAATACTCTCATTATGAAAATGGAATCAGTTCATAAGTGGATTTTATTGGGAAGAGGAGGATAAAAAGCGTGGTCAAATTTTTGTATGGCATTTACACGATAATCATGATGGCCTTTTTTATTTTAGGACATATTGTGACTGCTACCAGGAATTTACCCAAATGGCAGTGTTTCCTTAGGTGCAGCTGACTTCACAGTGGACTTAGTGACGGGTGCCTTCTGTTTGCAGTGTCTGACTTTGTGTTGGGGGAGACAAACGGGTTTACTGTAGATTGGGATAGACGTATATGAAGAGGAGTGCATTGTCTTCTTAGGTAACTTAGAATGAGGTGGAGATCAGCTAAGTTGAAGGATGTTAAGAACAAGATAGAGTTTTCAACAGAAGAAATAATTTCAGTCAACTACTATGTGGGAAGATTCCATGGTAGCAAGTATAGATTGTACCTTTGAGGTCACATGTAAACAGCTGTAAATGTACTTGATATGTTTTGGGACTTGGAATATGTAGTTACATTTTACATTAAACCCTGCAGTTGGTGGTGCTATGATTTTGGTGTTCTCCCTTATTCGTGGTAGATTAATTCATATTTCTATAGTTTACTGAAAGACAGTATTTGATTTCCACAGAAGACTTGGGAAATACACGTTAGGAAATTCCTGTCCTCAGAGGTGGTTTTAGACAATCATTTAGGGACACCAGTGAAAGGAGTATCCTTTAAGCCACTTGTAATTATGTCCAGACTTTATATGTATGTATAGCAAGAAAAAAATACATTCTCTCATAAATAATTTAAACACATTTTATATAGCCAGATTCATATCATAACTTTATTTTCATCAAAACATATGAAAATACTTAAAATCACAACTGCAGTAAATTACAGTTTCCCCAGGAAATAAATATAAAAGTATGCAATAATGGCTATAAAGAGAATATTTACGTACTTTTGCAGTTTCTTGGGTTTTCTCCCCCAGTCATTTAATGGGAAGTAAAATAGATTTTTTAAAAAATGTGCAAATTAGGTATATATATATATTTAACTCATGTATTACAGGAGGTCTATGTTCCTCTATTTCGTAGTTGTCTTATTTTTTTCCTAGGATCAGAATTCAGGTGTTTTCAGTTGTTGCTGTTAATTATCTTTTCATCTGTTTGATATTTAATTTTTCTGTTTTTGAATGAACAACTTTATTAGCTATAAGATGCATGGAAAGGCCACATCCCAAAAGAGCAATAATCAGTATAATGGCTTTATTTAACTAACTGAAAGAAGTTTTTTCCCTAAAAGATTATTTTTCTTAGAAGTTAAAAAAATGTTCTCTAGAATACCCTTTATCTTAATGGATTGAAGAGCTGCAGGTAAAGATAATTTTCTGGATTTAAAACTCCTGTGGGACTTAAGTTGCAGATTTTGTACAGGGTTTCGACTTTCCAGCTTTGTGACTTTTGAACTGTAGCGCACTAAAGGAGTGACGTGGACTGTGAGACTGCGAGGGTCTGAGCTGCTTCCTGACGCTGGTTCTGGGAGGTGTACAGGGGCTGAGGAGTTCCAGCGGAAGAATTAGTCACAGGCTGTCCTTGAGCTAGCTCAAGATCCGGCCCTTTCCTCAGATCAACTGAAGGTCCCTGGAATGTGACAGCAGGAGGCAGGAACGTCCCCACAGTTGGCACTTCAGCTGAAGTGGGCCCCAGCTAGTGGTTCCCTTTGCCTTTGGTTGGGGCTTCTTTCCTCCAGCGGCGCTCCCTGCCCAGCCTCCCCTTTGATCCGTCTGTAGACTTTGTGACTGCTCAGGGTGTCCCTGAGAATTGAGGACGATGTTCATTTATCTATCTGTGTCTTTCTTCCCTTGACCTCTTCAGAGGATTTAGATGTGTAAAAATTAAAATGTCCATTGCTCCTCCTTCTGGTTTGCGCCATAGTTGATCCTGTTAGTTAAAAAAAGATTTGAATTCATAAAACTATATGGTTCTGGCCTATTCTTGAAAAATAAGGACGTATTGAGAATTAAGATTACAAACGTGGTCAGCACATGTTTAAAAAACTTCCCTTTCATGGGTTTGGAATACTGTCTCAAACAGAGGGCTTTGGAAGGCAGTTTAGAACTGGGTCTCGCCTTTGAATCCCTCAGAGTCATCGCTGTCTCCAATATAGAATAACCCTGTTTCTAAGCAGGTGAGGTAGCTTTCTTCTGGGAGGACCTGTCCATGCTCAATGGTTCGCCAGAGAGCCACGAATGCATCTTAGCCTCGGTGTTTATGCTCTCAGAGAATCCTCCAGGATAAGTTACAATGAGACACATATGCTTACCTCTGGGACCAGGGGGACTGCACCTGTGGTGAATTGTAATCCTGATTCTTGATCCCTTCTGGAGTGGTTATTGTGAACAGTTTTTTCCAGAGTAGTGTCTACTGTAATGTGTGCTGGAGCAATCTCCTGGGACATTTCATGGGTGAAAGCATTGGCTTTTTTCTCCATTTTGGTTCTCATTTATGGATGGCTTTCCTAACAGGTACGCAGTAAACATTTATGTACTACTTAAAAGTTGCTTTGACCTCTCCCTTTCTTTAAAGCTCTCACAGTTCTGATTGGCTATGCATATTTAACAGTTGTGATCAGGCTTTATTAACATCTGATTGATTATAGACTTATGGTTATGTGTTATAACATTGTAGTTGCAGCGCTCTTCACCCTTACTCAAATTGGCTGTTAGAAAAATGAATTTGTTTGGTAGGTTTCCTTCAGTTCTTTTTTTTTAGCTTTTTTGCGGAAAGTTTGAAATATACATAAAAGTAGAGAGAATCGGATAATGAACCCTAATTTCAACATTTTGCCTTTCTTGTTTAATCTGTTTCCTCTCTCCCAGATTTTTCCTTTTGCTGGAGTATTTTAAAGCTAATTCCAGACATCGTATAATCGTATAATTTCACCCATTGAAGTTCAGTATGTGTCCCTAAGAGATAAGAAATGTAATCACAATACCTTTATTATACCTCACATAATTGAAAGTAATTTAAAAATTTTTCTCTAGTAAAACTAGGTAATGTTTAATTTTTAAAGTTTCCCAATTTTCTTTTTAAAAAGCCTTTTACCTGTGGGTTGGCATGTCTCTACAGTGTCTTCTAATCTTTAACTTTTCTCACTCCGTGCTTTATATCCTTTCACTTTTATTTTTAAATCACAGTTTTTGTTGGTATTCTTGAAGAAACTATCACTTGTCTATAGAATTTCCCACATTCTGAATTTGGGCTAATTGTATCATGTGATGTCATTTTAATTCATAAGTTTCTTGAAACTGGTTGCCAGAAGCTCAGTTAGACTGAGGTTCACGTTAGGGGCAGGAGCCCCTGCTGTTGGCTCCGCCGCCTCCTTTTAGGGACGGTGAGATAGTTGTTCAGGTGGTGCCGTGCTTCTTCCCTCTACTGGCTTTCGCAGCCGGTGGTGGTGGTTTCCTACATTGTATTAGAGTTGCAGAAACGGTGGTGATCTGATTTTATCATGCCTTCCGCACTTATTTGCTGGAGTTGTTGATTTTTTTAAAAACTATTTGGATACCCTGAAATGTAGCCTAAGCAGACAAGGTAGGATAAATGCATGATTCTTTTATTTAACCAGTTTTCAGAGTGGGTTAGTTGGTGCCCTAGCAGTATCCATTGGTGACTAAGTGAGAATTACTTTTTAGTGTCATAAACTCAGGATTTAAGATGACATGTATATGTATGTAGTATGTATATATATGTGTGTGTATACACACACACACACACACACACACATAACTGTTAACTTACTGCAATTATTATTCTTTTTGGTGGTCAGATTGCCCTTTGTGGGTGTCTTTTGTATCCTTTGAAATGACTCTGGTAATTTTTTATAGTTTTCTTGTTTATAGGCACTATGAAATGTTCCAGGCTTGATTTGTACATTTCTTGCCAGGCCTGATAGCCACTTCTCTAAGGGGCCTTGATTCCTTTTAGTGGGAAATAATATTTAGAATAGTATTAATCTGGATACTCTGGTAGTCAATGCTGGGATGTTATTGCTTCTGGGTCTTTTTAGGGTACAGAGATAGGAAATATGTATTTTGTAGAAAGAGAAAGATAAATCATGAGTTTATCCTGATACTTTTTTTTTTTATTGAGTTAATGATAGGTTACAATCTTGTGTGATTTCAGTTGTACATTAATGTTTGTCATTCGTGTTGTAGGTGCACCATTTCATCCTTTGTGCCCACCCCCCACCCCACCTTTCCCCTGGTAGCCACTAATCTGTTCTCTTTGTCCACATTTTTAAATTCCTCATATGAGTGGAGTCATACAGAGATTATCCTTCTCTAACTGGCTTTCACTTAACATAATTCCCTCAAGGTCCATCCATGTTGTTGCAAATGGGATGATTTTGTTCTGTTTTACAGCTGAGTAGTATTCCATTGTGTATATATACCACAACTTCTTTATCCATTCATCAGTTGATGGGCACTTAGGTTGCTTCCATGTCTTGGCTATTGTAAATAATGCTGCAATGAACATTGGGGTGCATAGAACTTTTGGAATTGCTGACTTCAAGCTCTTTGGATAGATACCCAGTAGTGGAATGGCTGGATCGTATGGTAGTTCTATTTTTAATTTTTTGAGGAATCTCCATACTGTTTTCCCTGATACTTTCTATTTAAATTTAAGATTAAAATGTTTTACTTCTTTGATTTTATATTTGTATCTCATTTCTCTTATGCTTAAAATCTTGGTTGTTAACATTAGCATATTTATGTAGTTGCTTCATCATTCATGTTTATGAAATTTGTATATAGTTTCAGAATAGCAACACCAACCTTTAGCATTAATCAAGACCTCTGAATGCATTTGAATATGGCTTCTTTATTTCATCTTAGTTTTATTTATATTATTAAAAACAGTTTAAGATTTCATTGCAGCTCTTTTTTTCCAGAGGATATGCCATACCTGGGATGTGCAGTCAAATTTCTGTGTTTTAGAGTCCCTTACAACTCTTCTCTAAGGGTATACCACCACTTTGAAAGTTAGGCTTGTTTCACTTTTGCTTTTGACTGGTATGGAGCAGTGGGAACTCTCAAACACAATTGATGGGAGTATAAATTTGTAGATCTGCTTTGGACAATAATTTGGTAGTACTTAATAAAATTAAACATGCGCTTTGACCTAGTGGTTCCATTCCTAGGTGCACACACAACAGAAATGGATGCACATGTGCACCAAAAGACATCTATGAGGCTGGTCATAACAGCATAGCTTGTATAGCCCCAGACAGCCCACTGTTCATCAAGAGTACATTAATATAATGGAGTACTACCCAACAATGAATATGAAACCACATGCCACAACATGGGTGCTTTTCGCAAAATAATTTTTGAAAAATGCTAAGCCGCAAAGAGAGTATGTACTTTGTGATTCTCTTGTAAATTTCAAATAATAATAATAATAATAATAATAATGATGATGATAAAAGTATGGTTTTGAATCTCAGTGTTCAAATGTACATGTGTATATAGTTCTCAGTGTGGCTCACCCTGACCACCTTATTTAAATGCTGGAAACTGCACTCTCCCATCTGCACATTTGCTATTCTTCGTACCCTGCAGAACTTGGTAATTTTTAAGATAACATCTATCACTTTACAACATACTGTATAATTTAATTACTTATGATTTTATTGTTATTTCTCTCCCACAATGGAATATAAAACTCCATGAGGACAGAAAAGTGAAGTAACTGTGTGTGTGTGTGTTACACTAGAACTGCTGCAAGCTGGTTGATACTATATATTGGTAGCTTGAAACCAAATATTGTGGGTATATTTATGCTACAGAAATCAGCAACAACCACAAGTTGGGGCTTCTCCCCCTCACTCCCTGCAGAGCCAGTTGTTAGATATTTACCAGCACACCCTACACACGTATATCCCTGTCTTTACACACACTGAAGGATTGATGGGGTCCAGGACAGTGCTTGGCATAGAGTAGGTACCCACTAAATAATTGTCACATGAACAATTGGGAGTAACCCTTTTGGGATGGGTTTTTGGTGATTGGAAATGTTGCTAGTTTATAGGACTTAGGTTTGTGATTTTTATTAGTGAAGAGGCTTTGAGTTGCAAATGGCAGAAACTCACCTCATGCTAGCTAAAGTGAAAAAAAAAAAGAATATATCATTTTATGTAGTTTGGAATATATTTAACAAATAAAAGGTACCAGTTGATATCTGGAAATGAGACTCTAGAAAATCAATCAAGAAAAAGAGAGAAGTACAAATAAATAAAATTCCTAAAGGATAAATGATAAATCTAATAATTCTTTCATCCACCCTTGTTTAAAAGTGCAAGAAATTAAAAATAAAACTCCTAGTTTCCCGCCACCCCAAAACCTCCCTTAGTAGTTACTCTACATTCCTCCTTACTCTCAACCTAGGCAACCACTGATCTTTCTGTTGTTTTATAGATTTGCGTATTCTGGACATTTCTTTTTTCTTTCTTTCTTTTTTTTTTTTAAAGATTTTATTTTTCCTTTTTCTCTCCAAAGCCCCCCAGTACATAGTTCTATGTTTTAGTTGTGGGTCCTTCTAGTTGTGGCATGTGGGATGCCACCTCAGCATGGCCTGATGAGCGGTGCCATGTCTGCGCCCAGGATTTGAACGGGCGAAACCCTGGGTTGCCGAAGTGGAGCACACGAACTTAATTACTCAGCCATGGGATCTATTCTGCACATTTCATGTAAAAGGAATCATACAATATGTGGTCTTTTGTATTTAGCGTATTGTTTTCAAGGTTTGTTGATGTTGTAGCCTGTGCCAGTATGAGTCGTTTTCGTTGCTGAATATGTTCTGTAATAAATACATTACGTTTGCTTTTAGGTTGTTAGCTTGCCAAAACCTTGCTTATTTTTCTGTCCTCTGGCAGCAGTTTTCTGCGGGTGCAGAGCTGGGGTTCTCAGCCTCCGTCTTGTTCCCAGAGTTGGCAGGTAAATACCACAGGTAAAAGTAGCTCGGAAGACCGGCTCAGCCTGTGTGGCTCCTCATGCGCTGAAGTCTCAGGCCCTCTTGTTCTCGCTGCCTGACCAGCTCTCTGATTATTGTATTCAGTGCACTTCTCACATTTTTCTGAGGAAATGCTGTTCTACTGCCACTGTTGCGTCCATCTTGGATGCAGAAATCTCAAATGTATTTTTTCACGACAATTGTTAGAGATTAATTTCCTGATTTTAGTCAGTCAGCCGTTTACAGACTCCCCTCCCCTTTGCAGCTGTGTGGCCCTGATGGGGCTCCGTGTGGCTGTGGGTTTGAGTGCTGCTGCTGTTATTCAGGATCTTTGGACTAGAATCCGAATGAATGATTGTATGATTTCTCCTGTGTCAGAGGAGGCGGAAATATCCCTAATTGAGCGTTGATTTTGCTAACGCATTTTTAGGGCTTGCTTCCTTTATTTAAATTCAAACATTTATGAACTCCAGAGTTTGCTGGTCCAATGTAAAAAATGCATTATAACTGTTTCAAATAAAATAGATAAAGCTTTGACATTTTAGTTACTGTAGTCTGGTCCTTGAAAAAGAAGCATTAAATATCTTTATTGTTCTCAGAAGGAAACTTTTAAAATTGAGTGATTGTATTTAACATGCTTTGGGAAGAAATATTGCTAGTTTCACAAAGCCCTAGGTGATATGCCCTGGGTGCGGGGGGCCTTGGGCCTGAGGCTGGGGCCGGTGGGAGAGAGTGGAGTGTGGGACTGCATATGTGTAGGCAGGGCCAGGACTCTGGTGAGGCGTTGTGGGGCTGCCAGGAAACTCAGTAATCAAGATAGTTTAATGCAGTATTTTTAAAAATAATAAATTAATGCAAAAAATCCATGATGAACAAGATACCAAAATTTTAAATAAAGATCAGTATTAACTCATTTTTGCTTTTCCCTTGTGCTCTAATGCACAACACTGTTCCTTATTCTCTCTCTACTTCTACTTACTTAGGGTTTAATTTGCTCATGTTTCTTGTTTCTTGAGGTAAAAACATAGACAGTTGATGTTTTTACCCTTTAAATATAAGCACTTAAAGTTATAAATTTCCCTCTAAGTACTCTTAGTTGCATCCTGACGATTCTCATGTTCTGTTTTTATTATGATTCTGTTCTAAACATTTTCTCATTTCCCTTTTGATTTGTTATATGACCTGTGGTGTGTTATTTAGAAAGGATTGTTAACTGCTACATATTGGGGGCTTTACTAGATATTGTTTCTTTAAAATAGTTACTTTTTAGGTTCATTTATTATTTTGAACAGAAATATACATGGTACAAAATTCAAATGAGTATGCAATGAATCGTAAGTCTTCCTCTCTTTAAACCTGCTTTTTTCCTACTCAGTTCTCTCTCTAGAAGAGTCTCTGTTCATAGTTGTGTAACCTTCCAGAGGTGTTCTATGCTTACATAAGGAAGTGCATGTGTACATGTATTTTTCTTCTGCTTTACCCCCAATTGTCACACTAGACAGACTCTTCTATACCTTTTTTTATTACTTAAAATATATATTTTGAAAATCTTTGTATTTTAGGACTGTGAGTTGCCTTACTCTTTTTTATATTGTTTTTTTCATTAATGAGTATTTTGCAGTGTCAGTGAAAAATTTTCAGCAGACATAATTTTCCAAACTTTATTAACTCGTTCCTCTTCTATTGAACATGTAGGCTGTTCCAGGTTTTTCAGTATTGCGAATAAACCTGTGGATCCTTTAAGCCTTTAAAGTGCCTTAAACCTTAAGGGAGATTATTAGCGCTTTCATAGACCAGTCTACCAGAAGCTGCAATGGTGGGGACTGTGGCTTCCGTGCTTGTCTTCTCCTGGGCTCTGCAATTTTTAGGGGCTGAGACTCCGTCCCAATTATTTTGGGATCCCTAGTGCTTAACTCATTGCACCAGCACAGAAAATGCAGAGTAATGCACTAACAATGACTTTCTCTCAAAGCCATTCATGTTTGTAATGCTTCTTAGAACAACTGTGAAAGGTCGATGCTCTTTTTTTTAATTGAGGTTATGATAGTTTACAACATTGTGAAATTTCACTTGTACATTATTATTTGTCAGCGCCCCTTCACCCTTTGTGTCCACCCCCCAACCCACTTCTCCCTGGTAACCACTAAACAGTTCTCTTGTCCGTGTGTTTGTTTAAGGTAGATGCTGTTTTTAACTTTAACTGATGAGAAAACCAAGTTATAGAGAGAGGTTAGAAAAAAATGCCTGAGGTCACGTACCTAGTATGTGGCCAGGTTGGCGTTCAGGAAATACTTGAAATAAACGGAATGTACACCACTGGGCTTTGAGCTTTGAGATGAAATGATCTGGGCTCTGGAGCCCCACGTGGCTTTGCCGTTTACAAAGTCTGACTTATCCCAGGTCCTTTACCTCTCTACGCCTGAGTTTCCTCTTTCTTGAAAATGGTCTGTCAGTCATCATCTCAAAGTTATTAGGGATTAACTTTTTTAAAGAGTCACGTAAAGCCCCCTTGTACAGTGTGGGACAGGTGTGGCGTCCTCAGTCAAGGACTGGTTATTGTCTTTCTCTTCTCCCTGCCTCTGGCACTTGGGGCACATTCCTAACATCTCAAAGCATTTTTTCCTCATCTACAAAAGTAGACATAATTATATCATATTTGCTGATTTGTTGTAAAATATAAATGAGATTCACTCTTTTAAAGTGGTTTTAACATTCTTTAAAAGTTTTTTTATTGTGATAAAAAACATAAAATTTATCTCAACCGTTTTTAAGTATAGACTTGAGCAGTGTTATGTTCACATTGTTGTGAAACCGATGCCCAGAACTTTTAATCTTACAAGTCTGAAACTCCGCACCTATTAAACAAACTCCCCCTTTCCTCCAGTCCTGGTAGCCACCATTCTACTTCCTGTTCCTATGAGTTTGACTACTTTAGACACCTCAAATAAGTAGAATCTTACAGTATTTGTTTTTATTTCACGTCACATAATATCACTCATGTTGTAGTGTGTGACAGGATTCCCTTCCTTTTAAAGGCTGAGTAATATTCCATTGTGTATAGACACCACATTTTACTTCTCCCGTCAACCATCGATGGACACTTGGTTTGCTTTCACCTCTTGACAACTGTGAACAATGCTGCTATGATCATGTGTGCAAATATCTGTTCAAGACTCTGCCTTCACTTCTTTTGGGTGTAGACCCTGAGTGCAATTGCTGGGTCACATGGGAGCTCCATTTTTGATTTTTTGAGGAACGTCCGTACTGTTTTCCGTAGCAGTTGGACTGTTTTACATTCCCACCAGCGGTGCACAGTGGTTCCACCTCCTGGCCAACATTTGTTATTTTCTGGTTGTTTGTTTTAATGGTAATCATCTTAAAATTTTAGGTATAATTGAAAAAATGTCTCCATAAATTACTTGCTAAGTTGGAATAATATCTGTTGATACCAGTGTGACAAAACTAAAAGCGTAGAGAAGGGAAATTGACAAAACCAGCCACTGTGTGGCTGTGTTTGGGAAGAAGAGAAGTGATCTCATTTATGGCTCTGCTCAGAATATGACTGGAGTAAGCAATGGACTCATTCTAGATGCAACTGCTATTTCTTGGAAACAGAACAGAGAGTCAAACTGTAGGAACAGTTTCCTTTTTCAGGTCATAGTGAGGGGTAAAGTGTGGATTGCTGATTTTTCACTCTCTGGCCGAGGTGTGTAGTTTGTAGAGTAGACTCATGTTCGCCACCAGGGGGCCTCTGCACACCAGCCCACCTTCCTGCTAGAGCTGTGTGACAGCCCCTGTGAAGCCCGGTTTCTAACAGGCAGCCCGGAGGTGGTCTCTGCTTAAGGTACATGGCATGGAAAGGCAGTCCTCTGGTACTGTTGCTATTTGCTAAATAAGGCAAGTGATCAGAGTAGGGATAAATTGGATGCATAGGTTTAAAAAAAATTTACGGTGATGAAATGATGAAGTAAGTTGGATGTGTCTATGCATGTTCAGTAAAATAAAAACTTCAGAGTTGATTTGAGCACTGTTAACATTAAAATGAAAAGCTACTTGATTGCGTTTTGATATTTGTGTTATTTTGGTCAATGTAAACGAAAAACCCTCTGTTTTAGAACCTATATAGTTAGGAGGAAAGTTTCGGTGAGTTTCTTGTCCTGTCCTCTGTTACCATGCCTCTAGCACTATATTTGGGAAACCAAAGTGGTATTGTATTACAGATTTCAGGAGCCTTTTTATTTTTCTTTTAAACTTGTTGGTGATTAACCTCCCGACAGTTTCTAAACCTAGAATTTAGCTTTGATGTCCTATATGGCAAAACAAATAAGAAATGGCCATTAATTATTGTCTGTGAAAATACTCTAGTTCAATACTGTTTAGATTAGTAATAATTTCAGGATTTTCTGCTTTTTAGAGTTGCACTTTCCCTTCCATTTCATCTATCTCACTGTTGCTTAATTCAGCGGTTAAATTTGTTTCCTAGTGATTTTGATGCGTCTCTCAGGTACCGGTCACATGTCCAGCATGTACTGCGACGGCTTTTATCTGAATTTGTACTGGGGCAGGATTGCTGACACCAGAGGACTGTCACATGAGCTGCAGGATTTGGTGAATTAGCCTGTTGCCCAGGGATGAGAGCAGCTGGTCCAGCTCATGTTCTTTCTCTGGGCACGTTTCTTCTCTTCCTTCCTTTGTCCCTTTGGACCTCACTGTGATTCAGGCATCCTCTGTAGGCCAAGTGAGGCCTGACTCTCTCTGGAAACCATTGCAGCATTTGGAGGTAGATGATGTCATAGGTGGTGTGTGGTCTGGCTGGGGTTCAAGTGCAGGCGCGTCTCCCAGCCCTGCCACTAACCAGTTAGCTGTGATATTAGTATGTTACTTAATTTCTCTGTTCCTCAGTTTGTTCACATGTCACATCATCTACCTTCACTGGTTGTTAGAAGTATTAATTGAGAAAATAGGTGTAAGGTACTGTAGCAGATTGGTGAGCAACGCAGACTGGAGCCTGACTGCCTGAGTTTGATTTACAGCTTTGCTGCTTAAAAGTTCTGTGACCTTGAACAAGTTACTTAGCTCTCTGTGCTTCAGTTTCTTCATCTGGGAAATGGGAGTAAGGGAATCTACCTCATGGGGTTGGTTATTAATAACTAAATGAGTTAGGATTTAAAAATACTTAGAACAGGACTTGGCACATAGTAAACATTAACTTGGTATCATCATTATCATCATTTTTCACTATTATTAGTGTTGCTAGTGTGCTATTTTGTAACTGGCACATAGTCAATACTCAATAAGTGATACTGTCATTGTCCTCGTTTTACAGATGAGGAAACTGAGGTTCAGGCTGGTGAAAGATTCTTTCTTTGTCTCACAGATAGAACTGGGGCTGCTTTGCGTCTTCCTGTGACAAACTCACTGCCTTCCTCAGCTTCCCCGGAGTGCCTCCAGAGAAACAGAAGGGAGGTAGGGTAATTGTTAGGAAGCCTTGCGAGGAAAGCAAGTAATACCAATACCATCAACTTTTGGAGAATGTTGTTTGAGACCTATTGTCTGTTTGTCTTGAGAAGGTGATTATATCCTTTATTATGACTAAATTTCTTTAGTCCTTACCAAGTCATAATTTTTGTTGGTAGAGTAAAATTTTCAGAAAAATTATTTCTGTTTTTATGGTGGAAGTAGTGAGACACAGTGATGTAGAACTGGTGATTCTGTGAGTCCTAAAGGAAGTAAGCTTAGGATACCTGACTTTTGGAAATTAGGGTATATTGTAATTATCAGGTGCTAATGGAGGCTACCATGTTATGAAAGTGTTGGTTTTATTTAAATCTGTAACTCTTGATTAAGGCAAATGTAAAAGAGGTAAGAGAAGATAAATTTTGAATTATGTATGTATAATATGAATTATATTTTTCTTTTACATTCCTCCTGTTGGCTGGTCTAAAAGCATTTACCAGCGCTTTAGTTTTTGAAGAAGTGGTATCCTCAAGTTTTGGTATTACTTAAGGCAAGCAGATAAAAGCATGGCACCTATATGAGAGATGGAAAGTCGGACTTGTATTTGTGTGATTTGCTGTTGGTGACATTTATAAGCAGTTTGTTTCTTAATAGTTCTTTCCCAGTGACTTTCTCATTAAGCTGAGGTTTCTATAGGGAAGCTGGGTTGGACAAAATTATACAGGCATTACCTTTTCTGCTTTCTGATCTTGCTCATAGCGTTGCTTGTTAGCCTTCTGGTAATGTTTGTCTAATCTCACACACTGTTGTCATTTTTGCTCTAGTCACTCTCAGTGGAAGTTCTGATAGGAGTATCAGAACACTACAGTTGTGTGATTTATCTTTTATGTGGGATGGGGAGAGCTGGTCCACATAGTTTTCTTAGATTTTATGTCAGTTTTTCTCTTTCCATTCTTACATTCTTGATAAAGCAAGGTTTTCATACTGTTTAATTCACTCCTTCATTCAGTCGATATTTATCGAACCCCTGCACTGAGTCTTGGAGGTGAAGCAGTGCCCAAGGCTGAGGCAGGCCGTGCTGTCACTGAGCTTAGCGCCGAGTCCTGACATCTGGACCATCTAGATGCTGTCTCGGTGGCCGTGGCCTGTAGAGTAAAATAGAAGGTCCCTCTGCCGTCTCCTCGTTACCTGCGGGTGATAGAAGGATGTGTGGAATATGGCCTCCTTGTCTTACTGACCAGTTTAGGAATGAGGCCCTGGAGACACTATATCCAGAGCAGACAAAATTCCTTCCCGCCATGGAGAGGGCGTCGTAGTGGGGGCGGCCAGACGGTAAACTCAGTATGCGTATAGGTCTCGTGGTATTTCAGAAGGTGTGAGTGCTGTGGGAAAGTGAAGCAGGGCGAGGGCACGGGCCATGCACATTTAGACAAGGCCGTCGGGACAGGCCTCATGGAGTAGGTGACATTGGAGCAAAGACGTGGCAGAGGAAAGGGAGTGAGCCATGTGAATATCTGAGGCAAGAGTGTACCACCTAGAGGGACAGGCAGTGTAAAGGCCCTGAGGTAGGCGCAGGCGTGGCATGGGGAAAGAACAGCAGGGAGTGTGTGGTCGGAGCCAAGGACACCAAGGGAGTGAGGAAATGAGGCTGAGACGTGGGGTGTAGACAGGAGCGGGAGCCACCTCGAACAGGGCCTTGCAGGCCGTGCTGAGTATGGAGGCGGCTGCTCTGGGAGAACTGGGGAACTGTTGGCGAGTGTAGCAGAGCAGTGAAGTGCTGTGATTGATACTTTGAAAGGGTCAGTGCAGCTGCTGCTTGAGAGTACAGGGCTGCAAGAAGAGGCTGTAGCTGTGACCCAGGTGGGAGGTGGCAGCAGCTTGGGCCGGCATGGGGCGGTAGACATGGCAGAAGGACACGGTTCAGATATATTTGGAAGACAAGGATAACGGGTTTTGCATGGACTGTTTTGAGGTAAGAGAGAAACAGAGGAGTCCAGGATGACTAAGGTTTGGCGTCTGAGCAAAGAGTAATCGTTCTTGTAAATTTTAATTAAGAGTTTCCTTGTTAAGTAGGACTTTTGGAGTCGCTTTCAACTGTACTGATACTATAAGGAGTTTGTTTTAAAAATTATAGAACTTTTTAAATGAATGATGGCCTTTATATCAGTATATAGAATTTCATAAAAGCATAAAAGGACTGCTTACTTTTTTCACTTATGTTGCCATTAACTGTAGGCTATTCTCATTCTGTGTCATGGATTGGAAATTTAAAAGCATAATTTGTTTTTAATATTTAGCAAGAAGAAAATAGGAGTAATGATGTCACCAAACTAGCTAGTACTCAGGTAACTTTTCAGCTCTGACCTCAGGCAAGTTGCTCCACCTCTCTGAACCTTACTGTCCTCTTCTGTGAAAATGGGGAGGAACTGCTTTGCTGGGATTATGTTAAGGAGTAAACAGGATTGTTTTATATGTGAACACGTCTGGCACAGTAGCTCTTTTTATTGTCATCTTCTCTCTCACACTGTCGCCTGCTCTGGCTTCTCAGTGGCCCAGTCAGTTCTTAACTTGTCTGTGGCTGCTGCTTCCATCTGGGAAGCCCGCCCTGCTCTCTGGCGTGGAGGAACTTCTGCTTCTTTGTATCTTGTCATCTTCTGTACCCTCAGGATCTTGTGCATCAGGAGGTGATATTTGGCTATTGAAATAAAATATAAATTAGCTTGGTGGGGTGGGAGAGAAAGCTTCCATCCACTGGTTACTCCAGAGTCAGAAACGGCTTTTCCTCTTCCTCATTCTCCACTCACTTCCTGCATCCTAAAAAGCTCCCAGATCTGTCCCTTGTCCCCTGCTCCCCTGCCCCTGCGTTAGCCCCAATCTCCACCGCCGCCTGCTTGCACCAGCCTCTCCTTGCTGGGCAGGTGGTACTGTGGCATCTATCCAGGCTGGCTCAAAAACGTTTTTTCGGGGAGTGGTGTGTGTGAAGACCTCTGGCTTCCTGGGTAGCGGGTGGGCTCAGTGTTGCTGTCCTCTTCACACTTGTACGACCCTGTCTTTACTCATCTTTAAAAGAGATATAGCACTGATTGTGCTTAGAAGATGTGAAAATCAGATGAAATCACTGTCTGGTGTGTAGAATATCATCGGTGACTTCTAACGCTAGCTTTTATTTTTTAACTTTGGAGAATCATAAGTTCCAAGAGAGACTGACAGTTTGCTTGGGTTGTTGTGCAGTCTGTTAGTCGATGGTTCAGATTAAACCCCACGCCATTCTCCCAGGGCTGAGCCAGGTGTCAGCCTTGCCCATGGGCCGCTTTGCTGCTTCTCATGACAGCAGTAGCCTTCGGCTCCGACCTCTCTTCGGTAATGGTGGAAGCAGAGGGTATTTTTCATGTCTTCTAATTGGTCTGTCTGCTTGTTTCTTCTGTTCTTTTTCTAGCTTGCTTGCCTGTGTTTTTCTGGAGCCCTTGTTCTTCCCACTGTTGCCTGGGGTCAGAGTTTACCCTGGTGAATGATGTGTTTTCACTGGGGCATATAAGAGGTCACTTGAGCTCTGGCTGCTGTTAGGAGCCTGGAGACAAAGCCCTCATCAAGAGTAGTGTGTTAGAAACGAAACCAGCTGGGGCGTCACTGGACTCGGCTGCATACCTTGTTCTCCACCTTCGTTCAGTTCTTTTCAGAAGTTAGTTCATAAAGCCTTGGTCATGTTCACAGTTAAGTAGAGTACTTGATTTTTTACTAGTTCATGGGATTTACTGCTACCAATAACTTAAACATTAGGAGAGCAAAACTGTAGAGCTTGAACGTGTATACGTATGCTTAGGCAACAGAAGCTCCAGCATCCTGGTTACTGCTGTCTTATGGCTAACGTGGAATGTGCTCAGATAGCTAAAGTTTTGAGATGACCTTGACTGTCTCTCACTTTGAATGGAAAAAAATGAGTAACTTTGCATTTTTTTTAAAGTTTCTAGTACAGATTGTTAGATTGTATTTTTCTGTCCTACTTCTTCAGTATGAGTTTATTACTCACTTATATTTTGAAGCTAAGAAATCATGCATTTTGGATCCATCAGTATTCCCTAAGCTGATTTTAAAAGAATCTGGCAACCTCAAATTCTTGTTTTTATGTGTTTTGTAGATAGTCTTATGAATTTACAAGCTTAATACTAAAGTATCAATCTGGAAAAGTATTTTGCCTCGAAAATAGAATTCCTATGGACATGTTTTTTACAGACTTGTTTTTATTGTTGATCAGGATTTTTTTCAAAATTATTCTTGTTTCATCAAGGTAATTCTTTTAACTGTAAGGTCAGAATTAGGCGGCTAAAATGCCAAAGGCAAGACTTTGAAAACAAACATGGTCTGAAGAGCCATCTACAGACATGGTCTGGGTCAGACTAGATTTGCAGCTTACTCAATTTTGGAATCACCTGTCAGTTTTGTAAACAGAAGTCTGTCAGATGAATTGAACAGAAGGGTGAGATTAGCATATTAATAAGGTGCTGGCTAATGGCCGCCTTTTTCTCCTCCCCCTTTCCCCTCCCTCCCCTCCCTCTCCCTTCCTTCCCTGAATGAATCTAGGAACACAGACCCATGGGGTCACATTACTAGCTGGTTTCATTCTGTTCAGTAGCTTAATCTGGCCAGGATGGTCTGTGTTTCAGATTGCGGAAGCATGAGAAGATTCTGTAACTGAGAGGCATTCTTCAAGCTGCTGGAAAATATTACAGAAGGAGCACCTCCCCAATTTTGCTTCAAGCTCTGAGAAAAGGCGCACACAGGGGAAGTTTAGTCTTGCTTGTGCATCGAAGCAAATCCTGCGGGAGCGGTGAACTGGGCCTTGGTGCACCGACTCCCGGCTTGCCCTCTCTAGGACTGAGTCTATGTTGTTGGAGCTGGCGGGCCGAGAGGCCCTGAGACTGGCAGCTGCCATCTGTATGGAGAAGAGCGGCTGTAGTCCGTTTCCAATGTGTTGGGCTAAAGGTATAAATAACTTAAAAATCTGTTCAGTTTAAATTTTATTTAAATTCATGCTTTTGCACTAAAAAGGTGGGTAAGAGTTTTTCAGAATTTATTTCAAATAGGTTTATAATTAAATTTAAGTAACAAATGGAAATTAATGTGGTATGGGTATACAGTTATTGCATAAAACCAATTAGTTTCTCAAATAGTAAATAAAATTATTTTTATGGAAATGCATTTTAAGTGAGTAAACTATCTTTTTTATGCTCTGTCTCATGTCTCTTAAAGTTTTATGTTTTGTGTTTTAATCAAGACATCCATATTCGTTCTGTGATGTGGACGTTTTTAAAGAATAAAGAAACTAATTTTAACTTATGTAGGAATGTAGGAAAAAAGAGTGACATGAATTTTCTTATTTCAAAAATTGATTTCCTTTACTCACTGTAAAGATTGTGTAGTTAATTTGAAACTCCCTGTTGTAAGGTGGGCTTGTCACTAAGGGTCAGCAATACTGTGAATAAACAATTTTCCATTTTAATGTTGTTAAGGTTTTTATTATTTAAAAATATAAATACAAAATATGGCATTTTCATTGCAACATTCAAGACAGTATTTTGGAGGCATGTTTAGAAGTTAAAAATGCCATTTAATTCGTGTATGAAAACATGTAGCTGCTTTGCTTAAAGTAGTAGTGAATATTTAACCTGAGAGAGAAAAATCCTTAATGAAGAATTTAATAAATACTTATTATTTTAAAAAATATATTTAAATATCGTGTTACTCCACTTGGGAAAGATGTGTAGAAGGAGGAAGCTGCACTGGGTCAAGAGCTGCAGCGCTGAGGTGGAGCTTCAGACTGATGCCGTTTAGTGCTTAGCCTGACAGTTTTAGTGCCACCAGCATATGGACGTGTCAGCACCAAACCACAGCTTCACCATTGCATTGGTTTTCATTGATTGAGTTGTCCTCATCATCTGTTAATTCTTTTCTAGGCTTTTAAACATTTCTAAAATGTGGTGTTTAATAGGATGCTCTCTGAACAAAGCACCTGGCACTTTATTACATAATATGGATCTTCAGAGTAAATACTTTGCTGAGTTAAATTCAAACTCCTGAATTTTAAAGAGTGTTGAGTATGGGAACTTTTTAAAATTGCAGTTTCTAACCTCAAGACTGTATCCATAGTTCAGCATGACCAGTGCCGAGTGGTCAGAGGCAAAGAGTTCTATAGTTGTTGAAAATTTGGTCTTTTCCTAGACTTGCCTGCGATGCATTTGCATAGCGCCACCTCCATTGTATGATAGCTCTCTGTTAGCACTAATCCTAAAGAGGAGGGCTCTGATTTCACTCACAGAGCCTAAGCTAGATTCAAGATCTACAAATCCAGTAGCAATGTGATATTAAATAATCAGCTACTGGATTTTTTAAAAATTCAAAGTGACTTTAGAAATATGAACTTTGGAAGAAAAGAGAGATTGTAGTGTTTTTCCTCATCCCAGAGCAATTGATCCAGGCAACTTACTTTTCCATTTTGTTTGCTGACTGGCAGAGCAAATGAATAGAGGCATTTTTAACTGAAATATCATTTTGATAGAAGTCAAAGTTGGGCAGAGAGCAGAGCTCAGATGTGCAAAAGACAGGAAAAGGTAAGGACAGCATCAAAGTCAGACTCAGACTATTTGTAGGGCTGGAGCAGGCCATCTCAGATGAACATTCTTGCTTTTGGGTTGTTCCCGGGGAGCTTCTGACAACACTAAGGAGCTTGTTCCCGTCTGGGGCCTGAGCACACTGCATCCACAGTGAGCGCGCCTTGCGCAGGCGTCTTGGTTCACTTCCTCTCCCCTTCTCGGCTTACTCTCTTGCACCAGGACAGGAAGGCAGGAAACCTTAGGTTTTTGTTCTGATTAACTTTGCTATGTGATAACGACAAAGAGGTTAGTGTAGAGGAATTGGCTGAATTGGTTATTTTCAAGTATGAAAGTTATACTTTTGGGTAAAGACAAAGTAAACAGCTCAAATCCAAAGAGTATACAAATCTCTACTTGCAGTAAGACATTCTCAACCTCACGTTGGATTTTATCAGTTACATTAACCTCGAAAACAGCTGTGTCCCAATTTGAGAAGACATTATAAAATACTTATTAGAACAGGCTAAAAATAGTAGAACAGACCTATATTTGTATGCTTTGAACTGGAACCTTTAAGGTATCCTTAAAACACTCTGGGATCTTTTTTTATAGTAAAGTTTATTGTACTGTTGAACTTGGTGTAAAGAATCCACCTTAAACCCTACCCATGACAGATTGTATTCTAACATATTTTTAAAGGACTTTGTTAAAACGTGTTCAACTATTTCATAATGACAGTTTTAATTCAGAGTATTGGAGTAAATGTAAATGTTCACAGTGCTGTATTTGGTTGCAAGACTTTTGAGTTCAGAAAGCCCTGCTTGGGTAGTTTTTTGGTTATATCAGTATGTACATTATTTGTTTCATTTTTTTTGAAAGATTGGAAAGGCCTTTCCCCCTCCCTCCTTCCGGCTCTGTCCAGCACGCACTGCGGCTGTGATGTTACAATTGCATCACGATTTTGGTCTTTCCTTTACAGCTCTTACTGCAGTTGTCATTTTTAATAGTACTTATTACAGTTGTAATTAAATAATCGTGTGTGGATCTCCTGACTAGGCTGAAAGCTCTTCAGGGTAGGTTTATCTCTTTTTTTTTGTACCTTCTATATCCACACATTACAATGCCTAGCCTAGTAGCTTGCTCAATAACTATTTTTAGAAGTAATTACTCTAAAGGAGGTGTAGCCACATTCGTTTGCCTAGAGGGAACAGGCATGAATGAATGAATAAATGAAGCAGAGTGGCTATGAAAAAGCAGGCAGTAGCAGTAATAAATTGCAGCTGGCCCTTCGCTGAGGCCAGTACAGCATGGTAAAGACTGTGATGATAGGAGAGTACTGCCACTCAGCTGTGTGTTGCCAGGCAGCAGTGTGGCCTGCTAGTGACAAAGAGTTTTCAGAAGACAGAAACCCAGCAAACCCACAGGCAGCAGGACTCAGTGAGCAAGAGCTTGGTCTCTAGGTAGACTGCCTGGCTTTGAGTCTCGTGTACTAGGCATGTGGCCTTGGACAAGTCACTTCTCTCTTCCCACATCTGGAAAGTGGGGAAAATAAGGTATTAGGAGGATTAAATGATTTCATTTTTAAGTGCTTATAACAGTCCTGGCATGGTAAGTGTTGCAGAGATAATTACTTAAATAAACCTCTGGAAGCCCCCAGTGCTGGATTCAAATCTTCCTGTCTCGTGAGCAACCTTTACCACATCAATCTCTGCATATTAGGAAAATCACTCTTTATTATGCACAGCAGTTTAACCCCACATTAGGAGTCTTTGCCATTATGCTGTTTTGATTTTGCAAAGTGCCCCCCAGAGAGAGGGAGCCCAGGGGAGTATTTTCCCAAAGGTAAATTTACGTCTCCTCCTTAGGAGTACAAAGACTCAGTATAGCCGTGAAGTTACAGTTTTTTAGAAAAGGCTTCAAAGGGACCAGATTACAATATCACATCCTCCTCCCTGTAGCTTGGGAGCAGATTTGGGCAACCAAGGCTTAGTTCCCTTTCCAGACTAAACTTGCAGAAGTCAGGGCTCCCTGCTTCTCCCCCCCGCCCCCCCGCTTCACTTAGGCATGAAGCTCCTCCTTCTTCTGGCATGAGTTCTGGCACTTAGGTATGAGTTCAGGCATTTAGGCCTGCATTGTTCCCAGTAACAAATACCAAACTGAGTTAATCTTACTACTTCCTGCCCATCCCCCTTCCCCAGACAAACAGTACCTGCCCCTCTTGTGTTCCTTATCTCGATGGAATGGTATTACTTTCCCACTCAGTTGCCCAAGCCAGAAAAATGGCTGCTGACTTTCTCTCCTTTAGTCTTACATGTGCAATTTAATCAATCCTGTCCTCTTGGTTCTTTTATAGCTCTCAGATCTTTCCTCGTCTCGGGCCATAGTTAGTGCTGGCTGGATTAGAAAAAAGCCTTCTGATTGGTCTGAATGGACTTAATTGCTGCTCAGATGCATATCCTAACAGCAGCCAGGCTCCGCCCCACTCTCCCCCCAAGCTGGGCTTACTTCCCCTCCCTACTGTCTATCTTAAAGTCCTGTTGGCCTTTGCATTGGCTTCCTGGATTACTCTCACCTCCTCCTGCATCCATATCTTTTGTTGGATATGACTTTTGATGTACCCGTTCTCAAGATGCCGACTAGGAACTCATGTTCTGTAGGAATCCTGACCATGCGTCAAGTCTGGGGTGCTACGTGTTGTTTTCCCAGCATCTCTTCTAGCACCATGTTCTTAGTGCACCTGTCTGTGATGGTCTTTCTCATGAGGGCCATAGGGGCAGGGACTCTTTCCTGCTTCCCACCCAGTCCTGATGATCAGTCTGTTCTCTTTCCTGTTATTAGTCTATCCTGATTGCCTTGGAGAGTGCCTTATACATAGTCTACTCTACATTGCAGGGAGAGATGAATTAGTAGGTGGACAGTAAATAAATATGCTAAAGAAAATTGTAGTATAACTTGGCAGTTTTCGTACAGGTCACCTACTGCTTTGGTTCCCAGACAAAATTTGCATAGAGATCACATGATGATCTTGTTAAAGTACAGATTATGATTGAGTAGATTTGTGGTGGGGCTCTCACAAGCTCCCAGTGATGCCTGTGCTGCTGGTCCGTGAACCATACTTGGATTAGCAAGTATCTCATGTGGAAGTCAAAGCGCATGCTTTGGAGCCAACACATGTAGCTGTATAATTTTGGGCAAGTTACTTAACCTCTCAGTGCCTCAGTGTCCTCATTTATAAATGGGGTTACTAA
Source organism: Equus quagga (assembly GCF_021613505.1). NCBI lineage: Eukaryota > Metazoa > Chordata > Mammalia > Perissodactyla > Equidae > Equus > Equus quagga. The sequence continues at coordinate 3,624,147 of NC_060282.1, forward strand.
TAGGACTTACCATATAGGGTTGGTGTGTGGATCAGGTGAATCAAATGAATTAATAGAATAATCCTGCCACATAGTGACTGGTATACAAGTGTTTGCTGCTTAATTGTTAGCATCATTGTCATCATCATATTATTTAGCAAATTATACATCTCATAGTCTCTGTACATGTATTTATATTTAATCCTTGTGATAGTACTGTGAAATCAATGCTGTTACCACACTGTCTGCAAATTCAAAAATAGTCTAGTTAAGTGACTTGTTGAAATGTTAACAGTGAATATTCATGGAGCAGGATTTAAACCTGCTTCTATCTCCTGTCTCAGCAGCATGACACCATAGCCACTCCTCACTTAATTATTTTTAATTTAAGTGCCAGCAATTAGAGACTAAAATGTTACAGCGATGATCAAACCCTGTTAAACATATTTAGAAGCTATTAATTTTTTCATTGTGAACTACTAGACAAGACTATTTTAATGAACTAATGAATTCCTGCCCAAACGTTCAAGGGGAGCTCCAGGGAGAGTTTGGAACTTCTCTCTGGTGTGACTCCTGCTGGATTCTAGTTGCCCTGCCTCCATGTTCTCCTTGAGCTCTCCAGGCTCTGTTCGGTTGCCCTCTCTGTGCTACAGACCAGAAATTGCCTCCTGGCAGAGAGCCAGGTCTCACTTGTCTGTGTCCCTCCTTCAGGGGTCACAGTTCCGTGTTGCCTGTGTCCAGTGTCTGGAAACAGCCGTTTCCTGTGTTTAGGGCAGTTTTCTAGTTGTTTAAGGGTGGGGGTAATCCAGACCCTGTTACTCCCTCGTTTTTGAGTCTCGGATTTTCTCTTTGTTATTGGGGTTAATGTTTACTACTTAGGATTTGTATCAGGATTAAATGAGATAATGTATATAACAAACCTATTTAGGTACCTAACTCATTGGCAATATTCAGTAAAAGCCTTTTTGTTTATGTTTTTTACCTTGTAAAACTTGACTCAATTTTGTCTTATTTAATAGAGGTTAGGCATAGGCTATCTTTGGGTAAAGTGATGTATTTTAGTTTTGTATTTAGTGAACATCTGCAAAATCACACTGACCTAGTCAGTGCATTGTGATGTGGCCTTGATATGCCAGACAACAGGGCCAGGAGGGAGACCCCACGTTCTCTTCAGGTAGCCCCGTGTCTTTGCTCCCCTTTGCAGCAAAAGGCTGTGAGTTCCTTCTGTTTCTTGTCTGTACCACCTTTCTTGACAGACCCGGTGGAGCCCGCTCTCATCAGGCCTTTCTCCCCACCATTCGCTGTGCTGAAAGCACTGTCTCAGGGTCACAGTGTCTTCTCAGTGACCAAGTGCAGAAGTTCCTGTTTTGGCCAGGTAATGCGTTGACACCTCTTTCTTCTGGAAACATTTGCAATTGTTCTTGGTTTACCTGCTAACCTACTGGCTTCAGCTTCTTAATTTCCTCTGGGTTCCTCCTTATCTCCCCTATGTCTAAACATTAGGGAGGGCTAGACTCGGTTTTCAAACCTCCTTCAGGTTGGTAAGTGGCTTTGACTGGGAGCAAATGTGAGAGAGTTAAGAGGCACGAAGGGGTGGATTCCTACTTGACCGTCTCTCCTTGTCCCAAGGGTCTGAGACCCAGTATAGAGTACCGTGCCTGGAGATAATTGCAGTGAATCAAGGAGTCATTTGAAAGAATGCTAAGAACAGAAGATACCAAGGAAATTTGGGGAAAATGGGAACTCTGTTAGGTAAGAGTGCTGTGGAATATGATTGTGGAACAAGACAAGGAGAACATGGAAGCTTTGAAGCTTGTGTGGGCCAAGTACATCTGTAAAGAAGAGGGGCAGTAGAAGCACCCCATCCCCCAGCGAAAAGCCTCATGATTTTTCTACTGTTTGAGGGAATCTTACTGAGATGGGGTTTTTCTAAGGAAAACTTTTTGGTGCTATGTGCAGTATATTAGATATAAACTTAAAAGCATTTAAATGCTGAAGAAATTATTTAATGTTGGTTTTCTATGTTGATTTTGAACATCTGCTTTAATAAATTCTATTTTACTTTACATCTTTAAGTATATAATTTAATTAGAAAATAATATTGCAGAAAAATATCTTAACTATGTTTATTTCATTTGAGAGATTTACAGTTAGTAACAAAGAAGTGTTTGAGAAAGTATATCATGATTTATGTGCTCAATAGAAGTAATCAGGAATCAGGCACAGACTTACTCAGCCTGGCTCCAGGGAGATAGTCCTTGCTATGGTGATTTCCAGGAGACTTGGGGGTCATGTCGTGGACACAGATTCACCCAGCCTCCCACCCAGCTGTCCAAGCAGCTGTTCCATCTAGCGCCCGTTACATCCATTCTTCTTCATCATGTTAGCTGCCATTTATTGAATGACACCAGGACTGATAAGGAAATAGACTTCCTCCTGCATTCTTACTCTTCCCATTGCCAATCAATCCTAGAGAAGTTGCAGCAGATCCGCCAGATTGCCCCATGAAATTTCTTGTGCAGGGCTAACGGAATCTGCGTTAGACAACATTCTTCCTTTCATTCATTTATCCGTCAGTACACATTTAGTCATTCCTAGCGTTGTTGTGACTGCAGTAGTGAACAATTATGTGTGTGTGTGCACGCGCACATATTGAGTAAAGTGGACTGCTTCACTGAGCTTTAGGATTTTAGGGGCAGAGAACATTGTTCCACTTGGCTTAAGGGGCTCCTTGGTATTTAGATGTATAATGTATCTTAACTGAAAGAGTTTTTAAAGCTTCGGTCTCACACAGTTGCAGCCCAACCACTGAATAACTTCGTGTCCTTGGAATACAGACTGTCTTTCATCCCAGACTTTTATATCTGCAAAATGGAGCTAGTACCACCCACCTCTAACAGTCATGGTGAAAATGAAATTTGATGAGATAATGTATGTCTTTGCCTTGCATGTAGAGCCACTCAGTGAATGGCAGTTTTAATTATTTGTAATGAATGTTGGTACTGGCAGATATTTGCCTCCCTTGGTGGGACTGTTGATCTTAGAGCTGGGGTCCATGGGTGAGTTTTAGGGGATCCATAAACTTTGAGTCGTATACAAAATTTTGTGCTATTAATGTCTATGCATTTTCTGGAGAAAATGTCCATATTTTTCAACAAGTTCTCAAAGGCGTTTGTCGTCAGTATGCAGATATGTGCGTAGTATGTCCATATATGCATAAACACAGTTAAGAACTCCTTCCATGGAAGATGGTAAATGAAAAGTAATTTGGTATTTGCCAGCATCACTCATTTTACTTGTTTTGCGAAATAGTATGTGGGTAAATTCGAAGAGAGGCAGAGGCAGAAATGCAAAAATATATAACAGTTGGCATTTATTAAATGTGCCCATGTGAGTTGCTGCTTTGCTGGATTGATAACAGTGGCTCAGGCAATTAATTTTAGCCAGGGCACTTTGGCTTTGCATGTTGCTTTTGGTCAATTGTTGGATAAGAGTCTTCTGGCAAACCTTTTTGTTTTCGTTTTTGTAAATAAAGGTGTATAATTGAAGTGTAGGATGCATACTGTAAAATGCACACATCACGTATATTGTGGTGCAGTTTTTACTGCTACCTTCCATATCGATGTTTAGAGTGTTACCAGCTCTCAGCAGCCTCCCTCGTGGTCCCTTGTAGTCAATATCCTTGGAAAGGTAACCAGCATTGATTTCTGTCACCATGGCTCAGTTTGCCTCTTGTTGAATTTTAGATTTTCTTTTGCCTCTCACAGTGTCTGTGAGATTCACTCATGTTGATGCATGTAGCACTTACTCATTTTTTGTTGCTGTATGGTATTCTGTTTAAGAACAGACCACAGTTTACTTTATTCTTGATGGATGTTTGGGTTTTTTTTTCCAGTTTTGAACTACTGTGAATATTGCTGCCGTGAATATTACGTGTGTCTTTTGGTGAAGATGTGTATGTGCTTTTCTTTGGCGTATACTTAAGAGTGAAAGGGCTGGTCATAGGGTATAAATCTCTTCAGCTATAGGAGAAATGGTTTCCCAAAATGCCTGTGTCAGATTGTGCCCCAGCTAACAGTGTATAAAAGCTCTGGATGCTCTCCATCTTTGTCAACGCTTAGTATTGTTGGTTTTTAAAAGTTTGGAGCCATGGAAAAATGTAGTTTTTGAAACCAATTTTTAAAATTGATCTAAAATTCACGTAACATAAAATTCACCATTTTGGAGCGTACCATTCAGTGGTTTTAAGTATATGTGCAAGGTTGCGGAACCATCACCACTCTCCAGCTCCATCCCTCCCAAAAGAAACCACATGCCCCTTACTGGTCACTCCCCGTCTTCCCTCCCCACAGCCTCTGGCAACCACTTCCCTACTTTCTGTCTCTCTAGATTTGCCTATTGTGGACTTTTCATGTAAATGGAATCGTATAACATATGGCCTTTTCTGTGGCTTCTTTTACTTAGCATAGTGTCTTCAAGGTTCATCTGTGTTGTAGCATAAAAGCACTTAAAGGACAGTCTTGTGTTTTTCAAGTCCAAAAAATGAGAAAGATTTAGCAGTGTTGGAAATGCCCAACGTAGAAAGTTACTGTAATAGTTTATTAAGAAAGTAAAAGATCAGTCCTTTATCTGGAGGATCCCAAGAGAGAATCTCTTTACCATTTGCTTTGGGAGTTAATTAGATATATGGAAAACATTACTTAAAATTATTTCTAGATTTTCCTCCTTTTGTAAGAGAACAGATAACCCTTTTGTCCAGCGGCCGTCAGTGGACTACCATAGCTAGCTGGGTGTGTCAAGTCTTTAGAACTGTTGCTTTTCTTTATCATTTGCAACTTTTCCTTAGTAATTTTAATATACTTCTGTGTGTCTGAGTTTAAATATACACAAGTAGGTTAGGATACACTTAACGCTTTTAACTTGAGATTTAACATACGTTTACCTTAACACTTTATTAATTTGGGTTTTATATTCAGAAGCCCACCCAGATTCAAGTTGAAGGAATGTAGACTCCGCCTCTTGAAAGGTGTACCCAAGTCACAGTGGAAGAAGAGCATTGGGAATGGGAAATACTGTTACAGCTACTTTTGGAAAAATGTAAGCTGCCACACATTGATATTATAATAGTAAACATTTAAATTGTTTATTTATTTATTTAAAAAATTGTTTTGTTAATGATTAGCACCTGAGCTAACAACCGTTGCCAATCTTTTTTTTTTTTTTTTTCCTGCTTTGTCTTCCCAAACCCCCTAGTACATAGTTGTATATCTTAGTTGCAGGTCCTTCTAGTTGTGGGATGTGGGACGCTGCCTCAATGTGGCCTGCCGAGCGGTGCCATGTCCGCACCCAGGATCCGAACCCTGGGCCGCCACAGCAGAGCGCGCGAACTTAACCACTCGGCCACGGAGCCGGCCCCTAAATAATTTAATGTTAGCTTCTCTGTCTAGTAAAATCAACATAGATATTCAGATTAGACTTTTTATGAGAAACCCAAATGTTGTGTAAAAGAACCATGAGTAAGAAAACTTTTATGCCATTCTAGTTTAAGGATTTACTTGAACTAAGATCATTACCAAATTCTTAAAAAACTCTTCAGACTTGCTATGTCTTAAATTCTTTTTTAAAGATTGCCACCTGAGCTAACATCCGTTGTCAGTCTTTTTCTTTCTTCCCAAATCCCCCCAGTACACAGTTGTGTATTTTAGTTGTGGGTCCTTCTAGTTGTGGCATGTGGGACGCCACCTCAGCGTGGCCTGATGAGTGGTGCCATGTCCGTGCCCAGGATCCAAACCTGCAAAACCCTGGGCCGCCAAAGCGGATCACGTGAACTTACCCACTCCGCCATGGGGCCGGCCCATTAGTTTTTTAATAAATTGAGCTGTATCAATTTGCATTCTGGCAAGCATCTCAAGTTTTATTAAAGGGCTAGCATATTTCAGACACAATGAGGTTGCTATCTTGGTGAGATCTTAGTGTGCACAACAAATATAAACCAGAGAACTCTGGAGTAAGATGTGCATTATCGTCCTTGGACTTTTCTGCCTCTTCTGTATGTGCTGTTGTACGGAGCATTTATGTCAGAGTGTGGATGAGCCTCGAGTCAGCTCCAAGGTTTGTCAACACCTTGTTGCCTCACACTCTGACTTGGGACTGCCCTACTTCTTCCAAGAAGAGAAAAAATTAGTCACCAAGAAGCCTTGAGATGTTTCCTATGTTAATTAGAGGGAGACCTGACACTTTGGACAGCCCAGCAGCGATCACTGACGTGCCGTCTGCGTTCCCATTCCAGTAGACACTTGGACACTCTGCTGCAGTGGTGACTTGAACCGGCTGGTCTGGCGGAGAAGTTAGAGCGCTCTGGTGCCTGAGCCAGGACTCGGCAAAGTGCGATCAGCAGACTGGGGTTGGTCCTGGAATTGTTAACTGTCTAGGACAAAATAAAGGTAGAATTTGTGTAAGCATCTAGAAACCTTGTGTTAATTGATGATAAAGTTTTGTGCTTGGCTTTTGTAGTTCTTTTATTTTTAAATTTCATTTCTCTGGAAATTTCTTTTCTTTGTATTTTATGAAAGTATTGGTCTGTGACAGGTTGGAAATTAAAACAAAACTTAACTGGTCCTTCACCACAGATAGTTTGAAGAGTATGGATCTAAGCCACGTAACATCAGTTTCAGATTTTAAAATGTTTTCATTTCCTCCTCTTTGATAGTTTTTTGGAAAAGATATTCTGTAGCTTACACAAGTAGCAGATGCCTGTGACTGATTTATCTTGAAAAGGTCTAGGAAATACATGTGGCCACAGATTACAGAGGGCTACGATTACAAACCCTGTACAACCTACCTCTCTGGTGAGGAGGGCAAGGGCTTTCTCTTAGAGACGCAGAGAATCGGCAGCCCCAACCGTGCAACCTCAGTCATGGGTCAGAAGCAAATACAGGACCGCACAAACACCACAGAGAATTCTGTTAATTG
>NC_060282.1:3631107-3716243 GCF_021613505.1 Equus quagga
AGCAAATACAGGACCGCACAAACACCACAGAGAATTCTGTTAATTGTTTGGAAACAGAATAGTCAGTGTAGCAGAAAGCAGATCTCGGGACTTCTCATTCCGTAGTGGAGACCATCCCTCAAACTGACCAAAGCATGGTTTTGTGACCGCCAAAGACGTGACCCAGATGCCAGGATCTCAGAATCCTCGAGACCAACAGAAAGACAAACATGAATGCCACCAACAGGGGAGGTGGATGGTTAATGGAATCAAATACAGAACTATCTGGAGGAGTGAGGGAGGGCCTGATGGTGGAAGTGTTGCCAGTTTGACGATTTATAGGACAGATAGGATTTTGACAAATAGATGACAGTGCTAAACTGTAAAACCTCACATTTTATCATGGAAAACTGCTTCACTGTTATGATGGTAACATTCTAACAATGGTTTATCTTTTAAAAAATGTTTTAGCCTACTTTTTGAAGACTTATGAAGAATTTTGCCATTGATTTTGGGCCACAGAGGTATTCAGCTTGTGTTGTGTTTTCGGTTTAGCTTCTCCCTTGCCGTGCGCGATGTCGTGAGTAATGATTTTTCATCGCTAGTCCATCCGTCCTCCTGACCACTCTGGAGATGCAGTGTTCTTTTCAGGAAGCAGTCAATATCATACTTTATTAGTCATTCTTGTTATCTAATTTGGAGTAAAAGAGGTCGCTAAAATGATCAGAGGTACAGTTGATTTTGTTTGATGATCCACCAGCCTTGCTAAATTCATTTATTAATTCTAGTAGTTTATCTGTAGATTCTTACAGATTTTCTTTGTACATAATCATGTAGTCTGTGAATATAATAGTTTTATTCCTTCCTTCTTTGTTGCCTGTGGAACCTGGCTAAGACTTTCAGAGCAGTGTCATATTAGAAGTGGTAGTGGTGGGCGTCCATGACTTATTCCCAGTCTTGAGAGGGAGAAGGACTCTTTTCACTAATATTTAAGTTTAATGTAGATACTCTTCATCAGATTAAGGAAATTTCTTCCTATCTCTACTTTTCTAAGAGTTTTCATCATAAGTGGTTGGGAAACTTTATCAGATGCTTTTTCTGTATATATCAAGATAACTATGGTTCTTCTCCTTTCTGAAAATACAATGAATTTATATTGATCGCTTTTTAAAAAAATTTGACTATATTTCTTTTTTGAGCAGTTTCAGGTTCACAACAAAATTGAGGGGGAAGGTACAGCGATTTCCCATATGCCCCTGCCACGGAGACGTGCACAGCCTCCGCCATAATCAGCATCCCCCACCAGAGTGGGACGTTGGTTACAATCAGTGAACCTGCACTGACACGTCATAAGCATCCAGAGCCCACAGTTTCCCTTGGGGTTCACTCTTGGTGTTGTACATTCTGTGGGTTTGGACAAATGCACAGTGACACGTATCCACCATTATAGTCTCGTACAGGGTGTTTTCACTGCCCTAAGAATCCTCTGCGCTTCACCTGTTTGTCCCTCCCCCACCCCAACTTCTGTGTCCACTGACATTTTCACTGTCTCCACAGTTTCGCCTTTGCAGAATGTTACATAGTTGAAATCATGCAGTATGCAGCCTCTTCAGATCGACTTCTTTCACTGAGTAATGTACATTTAAGGTTCCTCCATGTCTTTTCATGGCTTCATCGCTCATTTCTTTTTATGGCTGAATAATATTCCATTGTCTGGATGTATCCAAATTTATTTATCCATTCACCTGCTGAAGGACATCTTGGTTGCTTCCAGGTTTTGGTAATTACGAATAAAGCTGCTGTAAACATTGATTGCTTTTTGAATGTTTAACCACCTTTGTATTCCTCAAATAAACTCCTCTTGGTCATAATATATTATTCTTTTAAAATATTACTTGGTTAAATTTGCTAATATTTTGTTCAGATTTTTGCACCTGTGTTCATAAGAAAGATTGATTTGTACCCTTTCTCATTCTGTCCTTGTCAGGTTTTGTTTCCTGTTTTGCTAGTCTCATAAAACAAGTTGGGAAATGTTCCCTTTTGTTCTCTGGAAGAACTTCTGTAAGATTAATATTATTTCTTCCTTAAGTTGTTGGAAGAATTCAAATATTCCTTTGTGGGAAGAATTTTAATAACAAATTGTTTTTGATAGATCTATTTATATTTTGTATTTCTTGTTTCGATTTTGGCAAGTTGTACTTTGCAGGGAATTGTACGCATCCAAATTTTCCAATGCATTGGCATAAAGCTGTTGATAATATTCTGTTGTTAGTATTTTGGTGTTCTGTCATTGCCTCTTAGCATATGATTAATATTCTCTTAGGTGCTCTCCTTCATCCTTGATAGTGCTGGTTTTTGCCTCTTTGTTTTTCCTTCATTAGTCTTGCTAGAGGTCTTTCAGTTTATTATTCTTTTCAAAGAAATAACTTGATTTTGTTCAGCTTCTAAATTGTACTGTTGGATATGGATATTTAGATCCTTAACTTCTGATCTTCATTTCCTATATATGCATTTAAAAGTATAGATTTTAATCTAAGCACAACTCTATCTGCATCCAGTTTTGATATTTCTTTCCATTGTATCATTCAATTCAAAATACTCTGAGTTCCCTTCTGGTAATGGGTTACTTGAAATATGTTGCTTAATTTTGAGACAGTTTGGGATTTTCTAGTTTTTGTTGTCCAGCTTAACACTAGACACAGTATACTCTGAATGATTTTAGTTCTTTGACATTTATTGAGTCTTGGTGTTTCACTCAGCATTTAGTCAACTTTAAATATTTCATGTGCATATTTAGTAAATATTTCACTTGCAAAGATGAATTGCAATTGGGCGTAGTGTTTTCTGTGTCAATTAGATCAAGTGTGTTAATCGTGCTGTTTAGGTCTTCTGCACATGGTGCCAAAAGTGGCATAGGGTAATCAGGTGCACTCCTAGCCCCCTCCGCCTGTCTTCAGCTTCTCTCTGCTTTTAGAGGCTCCCTCTGGGCTCGGGTTCAGGATTGGTGACAATCAGCAGAGTGTGTGACTCAGTTCTCCATCCTGTCCTTCTCACCAGAATCCGGGCCCCTCGCCCTCATAATTGGGTCCCTCACTACCGAAAACTCTGCCGGTTTCTGTTGGATTACTGGCTTTTTCTTGGATCTTCAGGTTCTTGAAGACCCAGAATTGGCAAATGCTCTTAGGAAAAGGCAGCCATTAAGTATCTATGTCTCCATTGGGTCACTTGTTGTCTTGGTTGCCTCAGAATGTCTCGGACTTCAACCATCGTTTGAGTTGTTCTGTAATCTGGCTTTTCTGAGTTTTCTCAGTGGGAGTTTTAGTCCTGCCCAAGCTGTCCTCTTATATTCAAATGGAAGTCCTCCTATCACACTTCAAAAAAAGTTTAGTTGTTTATGCCTTTTGGTTTGGTTTTGTTTTCAGTCTGACTCTTGCTAAGTGACTGAGTAAGCGGGAGGACCTTGTTTTAACTGTAGTTTTTTTATCACCAATGCCTGGTATATATAATGACCTCTTATTGAATTTTTATTGTATGAAGAAAGAACTTGTATATCATGTAAAAGGTTTCAAAAGTAAGCTGCAAAATTAGCCTATTTGGCTTTCCTGTGAGATTTTCCCACAAATTTAAAGGCCATGTTTTTAAAAGGGGAGACGGGGTTAAGTTACATTGTTTATTGATAACACAGTGAATTTTTGACAGAGCTGAATTAGGACTTCTGGCCTTTTAATAATTTGTTTAACAACTATTTATTGTGCTACCCTGAATCAGGTACTGCTCTGGGTATGGGGAGAATACTGTGATTATCTTGGTAGATAGGCCCCAATTCTCCTCCAGTTCCCCTTCTGCATATAACATAGCGCAGGGAGAGAATACAGAACAGTGTTGTTAATATAAGTATCAGCATATCACATTTTAATTAATAGATTCCAAATATTGTACACTAAAAATTATTTTTTTTCTCTTATAGAATATGACAGATACCTAGCATCTAGCAAAATAATGGCAGCTGCTTACCTCGACCCAAACTTGAATCACACACCGAATTCGAGTACCAAGACTCACCTAGGTACTGGTGTGGAACGGTCCCCTGGGGCAATGGAGCGAGTGTTAAAGGTCTTTCACTACTTTGAAAGCAACAGTGAGCCAACCACTTGGGCCAGTATTATCAGGCATGGAGACGCTACTGATGTCAGGGTAAGTACGTTTTCCTCGGAGACATCTTCAGTGTCTGTTTAGGGTAAGTGTTGTTGGCACATACCACAAAAAGATAAAGTAATAATTTTTATTCCCATATTACAGAGATGTTAACTTTTTCTTTATAGTATTTATTCAGTTAATATGTGACTGACCAGAGTTTTAATTGTTGTAAAACTTCTTAGGAAAATAATAACTGAATCATATATTATTTATATAGTGCCTTTGACTTGTTTTTCTCTCCTGTTTCCTTTTCTTTAACTCTTTGAAGGGTATAAGGAAACAAAGCAATTACAATGTCTTCTCATACTTATGCAATAAGAAATTATTTTCTAGAAAGTGTAACTTTGAATATATTTGTGTGACTCTAAATAGGATAGATTCTTCAAAAACTCATGATAATCTTCTATGTACCAGATACTGGCAGGGTTCTGGGATACAGACAGTCCCTGTGCGTACAGCCTATAGTCTCTTGTTGGGGATGTGCTCACAGCCTTAGCACAGGACAGCGCAGGAAGTGCTCCCCGGGGGAGGCCTGCGGGGCAGGGCCTGAAGGGAGTGCGTAGTAGCCCGCAGGGGTTTCCAGGGGTTTCCTTTCGGGAGTGAGAACTCATGGTGAAGAATCATGGGAGAAGTGCTTTGTAGGCACAGGTTCCTGAGAGTGAGAGGTGAGAAGGGAACACTGTGACTTCAGAAAACTGAGTGCAGTGTGTAACTTTTCAGGAAGTGTTTACTTGATCATGTTGAAGAAACTCCCCTCCTCCCTGCCCCCTCCACTTACTCCATCTTCATCTGCGAGGAGGACAGGTGTCCAGTGACTAGGACAGACAGATATGTCTTTTTGACCCCCTTTCCTTTTATAATAATGAAACTAAGTAATTTGCTACTCTTTAACTTATATGCCTTAACTATTTTTAAGTAAAATAAAGGGATTGGTAGAATTTAGATTTAAGGCTACAATGTTACATTTGAATTATATGTAATTTTCTGTTATCTCTGTAATATTGTAATACTGACTATTCAAATGGATTAATTATTAAGAGGAGAATCATTCAGGATTGAAATATGTGTTACTGTCTATTCATGTGCTATAACTGAAATATAATAGTCTCTTTTTACAAACTTTTTATGAAGCTTGCTGGCTTTTTCTAGTTTTTCTCGTTTTATATTTAACCTTATAAACACCATCCCCAGGTAGAAAAGCCAGCAGCTAGTGTTCTGTCTTAACATTAATCAGATAATTCATACTGTGAGAGAACCTTGCAAATGTAACGTTTATGGAAAGGCTCTTAGTGTGTGTTCTAGTCTTTGTAAATTTCAAATAGCGTGAATGAGGAAATTCTGTAAACCATTGCATTAGCCTTAATAAAGTTCAGAGCATTTATACAGGAGGGGAACGTTTCACAGGTTATGAATTTGACAGGACATTTAGCAAATGTTCAAGACTTGTTGTATCAGAAAATTCACCTGGGAAAGACTCCGTGACAAAAGTGTTTCAGAGTCAAACTTACTGCCCATTGAAAGGATTAATCCACAAGAGAACACAGGTGATTGCTGGGCACAGGTCACCCTTTAGCCAATATTAAAAACTTGCCAGGTATCAAAACATTCATATTGTGAAGAAAAGTTTAAACCAGATACAAATACATAAGTTATGAGAACATATTTGTCAAACTTTTACGAAGATCAATACAAGCAAATCTGTGTCGCCAAAAATCAAGTTGTTTTATTTCATAGTAAAATGTTTGAAATTTAATAGCTCTTATGAATTGATGACTTTCAACGTGAGGCAGAGGACTCTTCATTGGCATTGATTCACCATGCCCTTCCTGGTACAGCATAAAATCCATGCGATACTGGGTCACTGTGATGGAAGGTGGGCACTTTTCATAACCCACTCTCATTTAATGCTATAACATTTGAAGGTGCAGTATTTTAATTGTAAATTAATGGCTAGATCTGCACATCTGAACAAAATAGTAGTGCAGAACGTGTCCTAACATCTTTCTCCCCAAGAAGAGGCATCAAACAGAGGAAGATTATGGATACAGAGACTAGCATAGGCAAGAGTAAAATGGAAGAAACATGCAGCATTTGAGGGCCTGATGACTTTAGAACAGAAACAGGGTCAGGTTGCGGGGTGGGTAAGTTAAAACTGGGAGTGTGGTCACTTGGGAGAAAAACAGTTTAATGTAGCAAAGAGGAAGCCATGCCAACCATTTTCTGAAGAGGATAGCTTATTATTATGCAAAGTTACTGAATAATTAGATTCAGTCTTAGACTCTATTGCTACACTGCCCGATACGGTAGCCGTGTGCGACTGTGGAACACATCACTGTGGCTAGTGTGAATTGATGATTTGTAAATGTGAAAATGCACACCAGATTTCAAAGATTTAGTGTGAAAGAATGTAAAATATCTATTGTATGGAAAGAATAATGTTCTTGACATGTTAGTTTAAATAAAATACTAAAATTGAATTTGCTTGGTTTTTTTTTTACTGTGGCTACTAGAAATTTTAAAATGACATATGTGGCTTGCATTATATTTCTTCTGGACAGTTGTGCTCTGTAGACAGTAATTATCAGAGAGACTCCTTAACTCAGAAGAAGCAAAACCTTTGGAAGAGTTGAAAGATTTACTTTCACCAGGAAAATATCTGAATTCTTGTAGTAATTCATTACAGAGGTTTTATTTCTCATGCTTCAATTAATAAATTTTACTCCTTTTTACGTATATGTGCTAATTATACATTAATTAGCTTAAATGTTTGGTTGCTGGAAGGATTCACAGGACTCCACCTTTTACAGGCAAGGTGTGCAGAACAGCAACAGTAGGAAAACAGTTCTCAGGGATCTGGAGATCTCAGGTCAGGCCTCCTGGCCTTAGACACTGAGAAACCATCACTGGCCCGCTTGTGCAGCGCCTGAGTCTAAGGAGGGCTAATGCCTCTTTGTGGGGTCTGTCAGATGGACATTTTCCGTCTATGTAACCAGCCTTCACCTGTGTGACTCCCCAAGTTCCACCAAAATCAGGCGCAAGTCATAAATCCAGTTATGATTACTAAACAATACTGAGAGGCTGGTATGTTCTGCCCCTAAATAATTGGTAGCCCATGGTTGCAGACATCACTTATCTTGGCCATAGCTTTTGCCAAGTATCAGTATCATGCTCCAGGCAACTCTGGAGATCAATATGGAGTCAGTCCAGAAGAGCCGAAATTAACCCGTGATGGACAATATTGAATAAGATTTGTCATCCAGAAACACTGTAGTGGTACTTCAGAATAATAAGGGTATAGAGAGAAGTCCAAATTCTACCAGAGACATCCCCTACTTACGAAAAAGAATGACATTTATGTCAGACTCTTCATCAGTGATGCTAGATGCAAGAAAATACTGGAACACTGTCTTCAGAGGACTCAGAAAATAACTTGTGCTTTAGAAGTCTATATCAGGTAGATTATCAGTCACGAAAACGTGGGATGAAGGTATATGTAGAGAAAGAAGGATGTAGAAAGTTGATACCTTAGGCTCTCTTTGAAAAAACAGCTAGATGACATAATGGAGCATGAAAAAAAGTGAACTCAGAAAGAACTGCTGCAGGAGGCTGAAGGAGGCCGCGGCCCTCCAGCACACTGCTGCCCTGCGGGCCGTCTCTCCTGCACCTCTCTTCCATCTTCACAGTCTCCTAAAGCTGTGACCGTGGAGTAATCCACCGCTCCGCCTGCTCCACACATGTACCCGTCCTGATTGGTCTCATTCTAAATTTATGACCTTACTGCCGCCTAACTGCATCAACTCCCCTCTTCTCTGCCTTTACACTTCTTACTCCAAAAGAACGACCCAGTGCTTCAGTGCAAGGGTTTCCCCTCCTTTTAGTCCCTTAGGGCCTTTGGAATCGTCTTTTCCTCCTCTTTGGCTTATGCTCTACATCCAGTGCATTAGCTACTCCTGCCCACGTTGTCTCCAGGATATACCTAGAATCCACATGCTTCATAGGACCTACGCTGCTGCACCTTTTTTTGAGCCCCACCATCTCTCGTATGCGTTGTCATGTGGTCTCCCAACTGACATCCACTTTCCCCATTTGCCCCCTGTGTCTGTTTAAATGAAAGCCAGAGTACGTCACTCCTGTACTCAGAACCTTCCAGTGGCTTCCTGTCTTATTTAGAGTGAACATTCAAGTCCTTCCAGAGCCCCTTCCGCTCTCTTCTCCCCATCATGCCCTGCAACCTTCTGTCCTGCTGGTCACTCTTACTCTCTGCTTCCTGGACTGTTTCTCTAACATGCCAGTCTTCTAATCAGTAATTGGCTCAGAACCTCCAGTCATTCCATGTTTCTCTCAGAGAAAAGCCAGATTCCTTCGGTGGCGTACAGGGACCTACTGGATCTGGCTCTTGTTACCCATTCTCATCGTGTTTCCCACAGCTGTCCTCTCTCACTCACTCTCCTGTCCCCCCAGCCCAAAAGTGCTCCCTCTCCCCCACTTTTCTGTTCCCCATTACCCTATTTTGTTATATTTTCTTCAGGTGTTTTTTCCTAGTTTAAATTGTCTTGTTTCTTGATTTGTTTGCTCATTTGTTATCTGCTTTCTTCTGCTGGACTGTAAGCTCTGTGCCAGCAGGGCCCTTTCTGCTTCATGGTGTTGTCACCAGCATCTTCAGCAGTGCCAGCAGTCACATAGTATGTGCTTGACAGATCCCTTTTTGAATGCCTGTTTGATATCCTAGATGAAATGGAGTACTTCTAATGGAGAAATGGAGAAATATAAATTAGGAAAATTGGTTGCAGAAGTAGAAAGCCTTAATAGACTAATAATCACAAAAGAAATTGAATTGATCGTCAGAGATTACACCTATCTAAAACCATACCTGGCCTTAGTGATATTTCTATCAAACCTTCATTCCTACTTATTGTTTTTTTTAAATCGCAAGGCCTAAAACAACTCATTTTTATGCCCAGACACGAAATCTGGACAAGTACATTAAAATGCTGCCAAAGATTAAGTAGCAGTTGAGTTCTTGGACAATATTCTTGTCACATTCAAAGCATCTTAAAATTCACTAACAGGCTTATTGAACTTTTCTAAATACATAGCAAACTCTCAGGTTTCAGTACTCCTCATGAGCCACTAAAAAAATATTGACGTAATTACCTGAACCTGCAACAGTAAATAACCAAAATCAGTCCACGTAGTTTGCTAAAACGTGAATATACTTGGTTGCATTAGTGCTAATTACTGTTACCAAGCTGGTAATGGGAAGAATAGCAGTAGAAAGTAACATTCTGATCAATTTAAAATCAGTTTTCTGGTTGGAATGGGAAAATACACAAACAATTTGGAATTCTGTGGGTTTACAGAAGGTATGAGTTCGTGAGCAGAGCTGTCCCGTGCTAAGAACGGCTGGTAGTTGTAGGGGAAGGACTCCTTCAGGCGGTTTTCCCAGAGTCCGGCCAGAGACAGTTGCCTGGAGGAGTTTGTCTGCAATGGTCCCGGGTCTCCAGTGTTTATTGTCGGATGTCAACACTCACTGCCTTATGCATCTTCTCAGTGTAAGCTGTTCTCTCTGGTAGAGGAGCAGGGGAGTGCACACTTAAAAACTTGAACGCTGGGGCTGGCCCCGTGGCCGAGTGGTTAAGTTCGCGCGCTCCGCTGTAGGCGGCCCAGTGTCTCGTTGGTTCGAATCCTGGGCGCGCACATGACACTGCTCATCAAACCACGCTGAGGCAGCGTCCCACATGCCACAACTAGAAGGACCCACAACGAAGACTATACAACTATGTACCAGGGGGCTTTGGGGAGAAAAAGGAAAAAATAAAATCTAAAAAAAAAAAAAAAACTTGAACGCTGATCATTATGGATTCAAATAGTTTTGGTGTAGGAAAGGACTACAGAGATGTTAGAAAGTTAAACTTCTTTTAATGGGTAGAAAGTATCATCTGGAAAGAAAGACGTTGGGGAAAAAGAATCAAAAGCAATGTTAAGAAGGAGAGTATGAGACAGCAGAGCACGAGAAAAATGAATTCTTGATCACTGAATCCTTAGATCTGGTGACTGTGGCAGCCAGAATAATGGCCCCTAAAGTTGTCGACATCTTAATCCCCAGAACCTGGGCATATGTGACCTTACCTGGAAAAAGGAACTTTGCAGGTGGGACTAAGGTTAAGGACCTTGAGATGGAGAGATTATGAGTCCTTAAAAGCAGCAGACCTTTTCTGGCTGTGGGCAGAGGGAGGGGACTACAGAAGAAGGGTCAGATGCAGCACTGCTGGCTTTGAAGATGAAGGAAGGCAACCGTGAGCCGAGGAATGCAGGCACCTCTAGCAGCTGCAAAAGGCCAGCTGGAGCCTCCAGAAAGCAGCTCATCCCTGCTGACACCTTAATTTTAGCCCAGTGCGACCCATTTCAGACTTGTGATCTGCAGAAATGAAAAGTAATACGTTCATTTTACATTAAGCCCCTGAGTTTATGGTCATTTGTTACAGCAGTGGTAGGGAGCTAATGGAATGACTGTGGACCAGCAAAGTGCGTACTTTGTCTTGGGGGATTTTCAGGAGGACTCCTAGTTTGCTACTGAACCAAGCGGAGGAGATGTACTAGCTGTTGGAGAAGAGGGTTTAGATTTCCGCATCTTGTTTTTGGTAACTGAATGATAGCCTCCTACCGGTAGAGCCACAATTAGAGAAGAATGGTAGGAACTTGTTGGTTTCCTAAAAGAGAGGAGTGTCTGGAAGAGAAGCACTGAGAAAGATGACCCCTGGACGTTATGAAAGACAAATCAGTAGTGATGATGCTACTTGGTGATTATTAGGAGGAAGAAGACGTGGACAGTGTTAGAAAAATACGTATGGCCTCCGATATCTCCTCTCGAAATAAACAAATCTTGCAAATTATCTGTGATGAGGTAGCTAAAAATATCAAATATTCTTTTTTGTCTTGTTCCTCCCTCCCACCTTCCCCACGCACTTATTACCCTTTTGCATGTATTCATTATTCCGTCTTTCTCCTACTGGACTCTGAGACTTTTGAGGGTAAGGATTACATTTTACTCATCGTTGTATTGCCAACACCATGCATGCAGTGGGCACTTTAGATGGTCATTGATGAATGAGTGAACATTCACAAATGAATAAACATGAAGGAAAGGATTGCGTGACTAATTTCTACCAATGGGAAAATGTCATTTCTTTCCAGACACTGTCTAAAAGATAAGTGACCAAGATGAACCAAGCAAAATCATAAAAAGAACCTTTAGAAACAAAATTATAGCCTCAGCTCCCTAGTAAGTTAATTCGGGAAATGTAATTATGACAGTAGTGAAATGCCCTCTCCCTTTTTTTGGTCCATTAAATTGATAAACCTTTTTTTTTTTTTAATTTTATTTTTTTTTAGGTAGATTAGCCCTGAGCTAACTACTGCCAGTCCTCCTCTTTTTTGCAGAGGAGGCCTGGCCCTGAGCTAACATCCATGCCCATCTTCCTCTACTTTATATATGGGACGCCTACCATAGCATGGTGTGCCAGGCGGTGCCATGTCCGCACCCGGGATCTGAACCGGCGAACCCCGGGCTGCCGAGAAGCAGAACGCGCACACTTAACCGCTGCGCCACTGGGCCGGTCCCTAAACCTTTTTTTTTTTTTTTTTTAAAGATTGGCATCTGAGCTAATATCTGTTGTTAGTGTTTTTTTTTTTCCTTTTTCTTCTCCTCAAACCCCCCTGGTACATAATTGTAGGTCCCTCTGGTCCTGCTGTGTGGAATACCACCTCAGCATGGCCTGATGAGCGGTGCCATGTCCACACCCAGGATCCGAAACATTGACACGCTTGGCTGCTGAAGTGTGCAAACTTAACCACTGGGCCACGGGGCGGCCCCAGCGTGTCTGTTTCTAAGCAATGCTTCTACGTGTGTATGATGACAGCTAGAAAGTTGTTCATAGCAGTATTTTTGCATTTCCACTTCCCTTTCTCCCCCAAAACAAGGAAATAAAGAAGAAAATAACTATCTACCAGTAGCAGAATGGCTCTGTACACTGCATGCTGTTCCTGAAAAGATAGAAGTATGATGCAGACACTGGCTTTTTTTAATTTCAACGTTAAGAAGAATTCTTTCTCTGTGAGTGTCTTACATGAGAATTTAATCAGGAAAATTGTGGGTTTCCAAAGCCTGAGATGTAATTTAAATGAATAAACGGAAATTTCAGAGTAGCTAAGTATTATTTCATATACTGTAGAGCTAGATTGTCGTGAGCCTTTAAAACCAGGATGAGAAATTTAAATTTAATTCAGCCACCATTAGTGGCATATTATAAACCCTTGTCCTGTTATCTCCCTAGAGAAGTCACTTTTCTAAATGCATGCATTCCAGAAATACTAGACATGTACTAATGTATGTGTGTGTGTTATGTGGAAATGGTAGCGTTTCTGTATGGTAGCATCGTAGTGTTTGTTGAGTATGCATTCCTCACTGAATATTTAGTTCTCAAAGTTATGTGTTCAGTTGTCCAGAACCAAATAGTTGGTTCTCAAAATTATTTAAGTTACTGAGTATATGCATTCAGCATCAAATATTTAAGTACCTTGTATATTCATAATCTTGGCTGCTCTCCAAATTAAGTCAGAAGGGAGGTTTATAAGAGTACTGGAGAATGAGAAATAGAACGTGATGTGGAAGCATAATGAAAAAGCAAAAAATGAAATAAAAGGAAATGTCTATGTGTTTATTGCTTCATTTTTTAATGGAGAGTGAAAGTTGCAACGTGTGGAGTCCTGAGGTGCTACAGTATGGGAAATCTTTGTTCTGCAAACCCAAAGTTGAAATCATTCTGGGTGTCTTCAGGCAGTGTGATCAAGTGAACTGACTAAAACTCTCTCTATTCCATGAAACTCCAAAACTCAGGACCTGCTTTTCCTCTAAAAAGCACCACAGTTCTGGACTAAGCCTCTCCAGTTGATACTGCTTCTCTGCAGGTGGGCCCCTGTGTGCGCCCCGTGAGTTCAGAGGTACCTTTGCAAGGGGTCCTCAGGGAACGCACCCGGACAAGGTGGGATTCCTCCAAGGGTGTTGATGGCAATACAGGTCTAAGAAATGGTTTGTGCGCTGCCTCACCCTCTGCGTCTGGGTGTGGAAGGATAGACGTAGTGCACTCAGACGATGAGAGAGAGAAACGTGAATTGTAGCCCTAACAGCAGAGAGGTTGCTCTGGAATGTAGTAACACTGAGCTTTGTGGAGTCAAGAGAAGACGCGCTCAGACCTGGGCTGTAGTGCAGGGGTAGCTGGAGGTGGTGTACACTTCGTAGTGAACTGGCAGAGCTGGGACAGGGAGACAAAGGCGCTTTTGTGGGAATTTGAAAGAGGCGCCAGCTCCCATCATTTGTAGCTCAGGGATTTGTGTGTTGGCAAGGAGAAGCTGCAGAAGTCGCCTTTGAGAGAATTACTAGAAAAAGATGTCCCCTCCTCTAGGCAGGTCTCCCACCCCAGGGCACAAGATTTGAAAACTGGAGCTCAGGCTGGGTTTAGGCTCGCACTGCCCCCTTGGCTGGGCGCCCATGGGAGGGTCTAACCTGCACTGTCATTCACGGTGGCCCTCTCAGAAATTCAAGGACTTGAATCTAAAAGCCAGAAAGGACGTTTTATGCCTCTCTCAGTTCCACCCAGAGTTCATAGGCTGCAAACATCCCTCCTGTCTCTGTGAGACTTCATCGTCGTTGTGAAATTGTCTTTGATTCCCCCAGCCTGGTCCTTGGTTTGTGCTTTCTCCCTGATCCCATATTTACTCCCTCCTTCCATGCTCCTTCCTCTACTCTCCCATGCTTGATACACAGACTTGTCCCAGGGATTGAGTAATCTGAAAGGGAAGTCAACCTCATGCGGGTACCAGGCCTGCCCTTAGTGTGGACACACTGGGTTCTTGACAGTCTCTGTGTGTAGTACGTTATTTATCTTTTCTTATGCGTAGGGCTGGGGACACCCTTAATTGTATTATTGACAACATCGTGCTGTAATAAAGAAATACTTACTGTGTGTAGGAACTTTTAAGATGTGTCTTATAAGTTATATGTGATAGCTTCAGTTGATTGCTAATTTTTAAAAACTGGTGTTGATTTTCTTTAATAGACAATATTGATTAGTAGACATTTTCATGTTAATATCAGCATCATTAGAGACTTACTAATGACCTAAGATTCTGGGCAGATTACAGTGGATTCTGATTAGCACATCCTCATGTAAAGGCATCGCATGGTTTCGGTCATATTCCCAAGTCAGTCTTCCATGTGTTGCTGCCTCTTTTCAAACATACATGCACAGGACCTCCACACCTGTGCAGGTATAGGGCAAGAATCAATTCTAATGCTTCCCTTTCTCTAGGGAGAAAGCCATCTCTAGGGAGCCTTCCCCGATGTGCTCCTCCAAAGGTGGTTTTCATCTCCTCTGAACTGGTGGGGCACACATGTTGGAAGCATTAGATTGGGGCTATTGTAGATTGCTGCATACTGAGCAAAGAGCAGATTGGTTAGGGCCAACTTCAACTAACTTTTCACATGTCATCAATGTTATCAGAAATGTGGCCTTAATTGTAGGCTCCTAAATGTGTGTTTTTAAAAAATAATATTAAGGTTGCAGCTCATTCTTAGACAGTATGCTTCCTTGGTTCAGAAAGTATAACCCCCTTGGTTCTAGTCCTCAGCAAGTGATGCCCACAGAGTTTCTGGTATGCTTTGATAAGTTTGGGGATGATGCAAAGGTGGGGCTGCAGAAATGTGTTTTAAATTTCCATGCCTCAATTATCAATAAAGAAAAGGAGAGAGCCTCTTTTTGTGTTTTTTGAAAACTTTTCCTTGTTCATAAAAATACTGAAAGAAGATTCCTAAGTAAAATTAAGTAATTTATTTAACTCGATACTCTTTTACCAAAGATTTCTGATAATTAACTAAAAGAAATGAACATTGCATTAACTTTTAGCATACAGTTTTTTTTGTTTATAACAGTCATTTTTGTGGGGGGTATGTTTTAGGGCATCATTCAGAAGATAGTGGACAGTCACAAAGTAAAGCACGTGGCCTGCTATGGATTTCGCCTCAGTCACCTGCGGTCAGAGGAGGTTCACTGGCTCCATTTGGATATGGGTGTCTCCAATGTGAGGGAGAAGTATGAACTTGCACACCCCCCAGAGGAGTGGAAGTAAGATTACAAACCTACTTTGGTGTGACTCGCACTTGATTTGTTTTGCATATTAAATCACTCACAAGAGGATAAATGTCTATGCCTGATTTTCACACTGATTGTCGGTACGACTCCTGCATAAATACGGCTGGCTGGTAATTATTAACCAGTGATCTCTCCTAGACTTGTGGTTAGTCTGTCTTTGGGGGACCGTTGACTTTTGATTGTGTGAGCCGTCTGATTCCATTCTTCCGTGGTGGCCTTTTGTAGTCACACTTCTCTTGTCACTGCTGCTTTGTGTCCATCCCTACTCCAGGAACTCAAGCCCTGATGCTTTTTCTTTCTGTTCTGTCAGCATCCTTTTCTCAGCAGAACTTCATGTGCCCTGAGGAGACCACTCCTAATTACCTTATTAATGGGTTGCACAGCTTGCATGATTGTGCCCAGTAATCCTTAGCTCACCTGAAGAGTGTATTTTTGATATATGTATATTTGATATTCGCATACAACATTAAAATTAGGAAGTGACGTCTTAGTGACTTGTGCTGACCTTAATGAAATTGAAACCATTCAAGATGAAGTAAAAGAATTCCCGATAACTGTCCTTTCCCTGGTTCTCTCCTAATAATTTTTTTCTCTATTAAGAAAACAAGATGTTTGTAGGAAATTGTACATCGAAAACACTTACATTTGAGAGAAGTGTAACTTGTAAAAATGGGGTTCTTCCACAGGGGTCCTTGTTTTTAAGATAATGCTGCAAAACTAAAGATGATTGTAGATTGTGTTTTCTTTTTTTTTTTGAGTATCACAGGCTTCAGGGCACAGCACCTATATTTAAATTTAAGCCACAAGTCTTTTTTTTTTTTTAAAGGTTTTATTTATTTTATTTTTTATTTTTCCTCCTTCTCCCCAAAGCCCTGCAGTACATAGTTCTGTATTTTAGTTGTGGGTCCTTCTAGTTGTGGTATGTGGGATGCCATCTCAGCATGGCCTGATGAGTGGTGCCGGGTCCGCGCCCAGGATCCTAACTGGCGAAACCGTGGGCCCCCGCAGCAGAGCACGCGAACTTAACCACTCGGCCATGGGGCCGGCCCCTAGATTGTATTTTCAAATTCGTCAAATAGCTGAACTGAGCTAATGAAATATTCTGTGAGAGTATAGTTTGATTGATTTACCTCAATGGCTACTGAAAAATCGACCTCCAACTCCTGTATTTTAGTCAGTTAGTCAAGTAAGTGTTTAAAAGTTAAGAATATCTTGAAGGTAGTTGAAAACACCTGCAGGTGTTTTTGTTTAGCACAGGTTATAATCTTCTTAGCTTATATAGACACGTGAGAGGAACCTTCATAATGGTATTCTTAGTACTCAAGAGAATGTTTGTTGAATGTAAATCTCTGAGTCTACAAGCTTTGTTTTTGTTTTCTTGAGCCAATTTATTTTACCTTATTTCAAGTAAAATTGAGTAGGGACTGTTTTATTTTGAATCCTCAAAAGAAAGACAAATTTAGGCTGACCCTCCTTGAATGAAGGATCATGAAGATGCTGCTGCTGCTAGTACTGATGCAGACGATGATAACACTGACGTACTGTCACCACTGAGTGGCTGCTAAGAGCCAACCACTGTGCCAGCTATTTGGTATTTATAATTTGAATATTTGTAATTTGTAAAATGTATATTTCATTTACCCAAACCCTATGAGGTAAAGACTCTTGTTATCCCTATTTTTACAGATGAAGACAGAGGCACAACGAAATTGGTTTAAGTTGCATTCACATAAATAGGATGTGGCATAACTTTGATTTGAATTTAGCTGTCTGACTTTATAGTATAGGTTTTTAAAATCAACATGCTTATCTCAATAGGAATAATGTAATCTTAAAAACTCTGAGAATGTAGCTAGGTTTATAAGATAGTGGAGGTTGCATGGATAGTAGGTGGAGGTGATGAAAGAAGAAAATATGATTGGAGGTACAGTTGATACATGCGTGGTATTTTCAAGCGTGAGAATTAGTACTGGTTGTTCTTAAAGTCAGTAAGAAACAGGAGACTGTTAAAAGTAACCAAACAGATTTGAAAAAGAACCAAACAGGAGTTCTAGAAATCATTGGATAGAAAAAACAGCAGATTAGACATAGCTGGAAATTAGTAAACAAGAAGATAGATCTGAGAAAATTTGCCCAAAACATAACAGAGATGAACAGATGTAATATATAAAAGCAAGTTTATGTGACATGAATGCGAAGTCAATTCATTTCTAATAGGAATGCTAGAGAAAGAGGATAAAAAGAATGAGGAAGGGGAAATAATCCTAAAAGATAATGGCTGAGAATTATCTAGAATCAGTGAATGACATGAGTCCTCAAATCCAAGATTAACATAAGATCCCAAACAGGGTTAATAAAACTAAATTCACACTTTGGCAGATTATAGTAAAATAGTGTTGTACAAAAGAAAAAGAGATGATGTTAAAAGCAACCAGAGAAAAATTCAGACTTCTCTGCAGCAATAATGATGCCAAGAAAATAGTGGAATAACACATTTGAAGTGGTGAGAAAAGGTAACTGGCAACATGTATTTGTTTGCCCAGTTAAATTACCATTCAAGAACAGGATGATGTAGAGACATTTTCCTTAGAGAGTTTACCACACAAGGAACCTCTACATAAAAACCTCAGGAAAAAGGAAAATGGTCTCTGAAGGAGGGTTTCAGATGCAAGAAGGAATGCTAGCAAAAAAATTGGATAGCTCTAAATAAGCATTTGGCTCCATAAAACGAAAATAATGATAAAAATTTATTTATTTATTTATTTTTTGGAGGAAGATTAGCCCTGAGCTAACTACTGCCATTCCTCCTCTTTTTGCTGAGGAAGCCTGACCCTGAGCTAACATCCATGCCCATCTTCCTCTACTTTATATGTGGGACACCTACCACAGCATGGCTTTTGCCCAGCATTGCCATGTCCGCACCCGGGATCCGAACCAGCGAACCCCGGGCCGCAGAGAAGCCGAACATGCGAACTTAACTGCTCCGCCACCGGGCCGGCCCCAGAACTGACTTTCTATATTAAAAAAGTAGGGCTCAATACTGGATGCATGTCAAAAGAGAGGTGATCAGGATTAAAGTGCTGTCAGCTAGGTCTCAAGATTTTATACAAGGGTAACAGCTAAAACATTAGAAATAGATTTTATAACTTAAACAGTAGATGGGTAAATAGGTTTTAGAGAAATATAGCAACCAAAAGAAGGTAAGAAATGGAGAGAAAGAAAGCATGGGAAAATAGGATAAATAGCAATCACAAATAAGATTTCAGAAATAAGTGCAAGGATACTGACAGTAAATGGTTAGAGATTATTAGAGTGTGATTAAAAAATAAATTCCAGCTGTCTGCTCTTTATAAGAGGCATCTAAAACAGCGATGTTCCAGCATTTCCTTTGACTTACAGAAAGAAATCTATTCTACCTTAAAGTCCAGTACACATGTACTTGTATTTCTGTCTCAGTCCACCTCTCTGCACTGTCTGACGCACTCAGTCACTTCCTTCTGTCTAAATCCTCTCCTCACTTAGCTTTCTGGTAAAGATTTTCCTCCTGCATTACTGACCATTCACAGTCTTTCTCCTCCTCCTTAGCCATTAAATTTTAGGCTGCTCCAGTGATCTCTTTTCCTCTCTTCCTCTTCTCCCTAGACCTGCCTTTGACATTAAATTCATACTTTAATTGGATAGACAGAGAGAAACCAATAAACAAGTTATTGCAATGACCCAGGCAGAAATGATAAAAGGTGGTAGACTGAGGACGTAGCAGTAGAAGAGATGAGAAGCAGTTGTACAGGGATATGTTTTTAAGGTGGAGCTCACAGTTTACTGATGGGTCCTTTTCCAATGAAACGTGTAACTCATTCCTGCTCAGAAATTTCCAGGACCTCCTCGTCACCTCCGGAGCCAACTCCAAAGTTTCTGATTCTCTCAGTCCTCGTCTCCTGCTGTTCCTCCCCTTCTTCCACTCTAGCAACTTTGGTCCCTTTGAAATTTCAGTTTTCTGTGTTCAGAGGTACTAAGGTTGGGATCTAATTTGATAGTCTCTTCTCTATTGCCAGCTTTCCTGCTTGTTGAATAATATGGCCTTCCATCTCTCTTCTCTTTGCCGTTATCTTTTGGAACTTTTCACTTGCATGACCCTAGCCACCCTGGCTCTTACTGGTTTTTCAACAAGCCAAGCGTGTTGCTCCCTGGGGCCTTTGAACTTAGTGTGACTCTGCTGAGTATGGCCCTCTGCCGTTTCCAGCATGTCTTGGACTTCCCTTCGTTTAGGGCGAGAGCTCCACTGTCACCTCTTCCCTGTGGCCTTCTCTGACCGTTCTCTGGATAGAACCTGCTGCCTGCTTGATATGATCTTTCTCCATCAGGGACTTTGTCTTACTCACTGCTCTGTTTCTGGTTTCTCGCTGTGCCTGGTATATGGTAAGCACCAAATAAAAAAATTTAAGTGAAAATTGAATCATGGAAATGAAATTGTAAAATAAGCCAAGAGGCAAAATATTACGATGAGTTAATACATGTTGCTTACTATGTGTCAGACATCGTGCTAAACACTGGACTTATTTTATCAAAATTTATTCATGTTATGATAGTCTTATCAAGTAGGTACTCTCCTTTTGCCATTTTACCCCTGAGAAGGCTGTGGTTTAGAGAGGCTTAATCACATTCCTGAGATCACACAGCTTAAATGGGTGGCAGAGCGGCAATTGAGCTCGAGTGCTCAGCTCTTTCTTCTGTACTCCTGTGTTAGATGTGTAACGACAAGAAACAGAACATTCGATAATCTTTCTCTCACTAGCAGACATTGTCTCTCAGTTCATAGGTAAGTGTGTAAAGGCAGCTACAGTTCTGGCTCTAGTTCTGAGAGGGAAGATCTTAATATTCAAATGAAAGTGCCGGGACTCATGAGGATAATTGGATATCAGTTTCCATTCCAATGAGATTTTTTTAACAGATTTCTTTTCACGCTATCTGCTATAGGATCTGTTGATACTTTTAAATAAACCTGAGATATAAGCTTGTTAATTTGAGTCTTCAGTTCTCCAAACACCTCAGTAAGCAAGTTTGCAGCGCATGTATTTGGTTGTAACTTTCTCAGGCAGGATGACCTTACACAGGTGTCAGGACACACCACTGGGGAAAGGAAGGGCTGGTTTGATAAATGGCTATTCTTGTAGGAAGAGTAACAACAAAATTAGATCCTACTTCAAACGAGCCACAGAAATCTACTTGAGATGGATCAAGTTTAAAAAGACAAAGTTTAATGGAAAATATAATTGAATCTGTCTCTGGCCCTGGAGTAGGAGGATTTTCTTAATACCCCAAAAATGTTCACTGTAAAAGGAAAGAATGACAAATTTGACTTTGCTCAGATTAAGACATTCTGTTTATCAAAAGATGGATTTTTTAAAGTGTAAAAACAAATTTCAAGACATATAACTGACAAAAGATGATGTCAAGAGTTCTTCTGCTCAATATAAAAATTGCAAACAACTCAGTAAGTGGGCAATAAAGGTATTTTCATAAAAGAGAAAACAAGTTTGGCCAGTAATCATAGGAAGACACTGTCAGCTTCATTAGTGATCGAGAAGATGCGACTCTAGACCACAAGATTCTGTCTTACACTATCTGGTTGGCAAAAAGTAAGTTGTCTGACAGTATCAGTAGCTGGAGAGGTTGTGGATCCAACAAGGTGTGAGGTGCACTGCTGAGGAGAATGTAAATTGGTGAAACCATTTGGGAAAACATCTTAGCATCCTCTTGAATATCTAGTCATTACATACCCCACAGTGCTGCAGTTCCACTTGAGACGCTGTCCTTGAGAGACTTGCATTTCTGTACTAAGCTAGAGAGGCAGGAATATTCCTAGAAGAACCAGTGACAGTGAAGTCAATTGTGGAATAGTCACACAGTGGAATTTTACACAAGTCAAAATGAGTGAACTATAGAGACATGCAGCACTATAGCCAGATGATGTTGTGTGACAAAAGTCAGTCCCGGGACAACGTTGTGAGTGCACTGAATACCAATACCACTGAATTGTCCACTTTAAAAAATGGTTAATTTTTTGTAAAGTAAATTTTACCTCACTGAAAGAAATTAAATCCCAGAAGATGACGTATATATAGCATGATATGCTTTCATAAAGTAAAAAGCAAACCTAGAGTATTGTTGGGGACATACCAGTTAAGTGAGACAAAATGGAACATAGAAATAAAGGACCAGAGGGAAGCAGTCCAGAGCCTCTGTAGGGGGAGCGACCTGCCCCCCAATCCCCTGAAGGAACTTGTGCTGAGTCCCCAGCTTCTGGGGCGGAGCTCGGAATCCCTCCTTGAGTATGCACGTGCCCCTGGCCCTGCCTCCTCCCAGTCTGCCCAGGAGTGGGCAGGAGCTTGCTTACCTGTCACTGGCTTCCTGGGAGACCCCAGTTAAGTGGGTAGTATTTGTTAGGATGTTGAGTCAGCCAAAAAAGTTTAAATTACAATACCATAGCTAGTTTTTAAAAAAAACCAAAGGTGTCTTGCAGTTTTGAGAGTCTTCCATGAAACAGATTTAAACTCTAAAGTTTTGCACTTAGATAATCAAATTCTAGTTAACTGAATTTGGGTAACTAAATTTGAGTTATCTGGAATCACCTATGTGGAGTGGTCTGTTTGGCTTCTGAGTGGGTTAATCAGATACACACAGACTGTAAGAGCTTCTGGGGAAATGGCCCAGTCCTTTCAGATGTTGAATTCAGGGCTTTGAGGGCCAGGTCTCAGAGAAGGCTCTCTTGGTGTTTGAGAAAGTATTGTGGGGCTTTGCAGAGCAAGTGAAAAAGAAAATCCTTTTCATTGTTATCAAGATGTGGTTCCCATTCTCCTGCTCAGCACTCCTCTGTTCTCTGCTGTTTAACAGCTCCTCTCACTCTGCAAAGAGATGATTTTCTTTTCAGTCCTTTGCAGGAGAAAAAAATCTTTTATGTAGAGGAAAGATGTCCTTTTTCAAAGAAGACAAAAGAAAATGAGTAATGATAGTTTAGGAAGTTTTAGATTGTATTTTGATACAGTTTTCTGTGTTATCTTGAAATGACATTGCATATGCATATACCTTAATTTGAAAAGCTGGTCTCTCATTATAATGCTGAATTCAACAGGAGTTCTTAAAAAGATTTAAAGCAGTATGACAGTAAATAGAGGAACACTCTGACAAATTTGGAAGTGACACCTTTAAAAAAAAGGATGGACTTCCAAATTTGCTGATTTATTAATTAAACTTTTACTGGATGCTTCTGCACCAGATACTGACAGTACAAAGATGCATACATTTCTAGTCAGTCGCCATACAACTGATGTTTATTGACCAAGCTGGTTTAAAACTGGTTCTGGTGGATATTTGTTACCACAGCTACAGAACAATCAGTCTTATGGGAATTTCTTTTTATTCTCAATATGTATCAAAAGTTGCAAAAACAGTACACAGAAATCCTGTGTACCCATCAGCCAGCTCCCTTAAATGGTAAAATCTCACATAATAACCACATAGTTCAGTTATTGGACCAGGATATTAACGTTGATGCAGTACTATTAATCTACAGGCATTATCATATTTCACAGTTGTCCCACTTAATGTCCCTTTTCTGGTCCAGGATCCAATTCAGCATACCACGTTTGCCTTTGACAGTCCCGTCTCCCTAGGTCTCCTCTAATCTGGGACAGTTCCTCAGTCTGTCTTTGTCCTTCATGACCTTGATACTTGTGAAGAATACTGGCTGGTTATTTGTATCATGTCCCGCAGTTTGGGTTTGTCTGGTATTTTTTTTCATGATTGTATTGAGGTTATGCATTTTGGCCAGAATACCACAGTTAAGATGTTGTGCCCTTCTCATTGCATTGTATCACGAATTCTGTAATATGATAGGACTCGTTTTACTGGTGCTTTTAATTTGGATAATTTGGTTAAGGTGGTGGCCAGGTTTCTCCACTAGAAAGTTTTTATTTCCCCCTTGTAATTAAGAGAGATCTTCTGGGCAGATACAGAGACTGTTACAGACGCCTCTTTACCATTGCGTTTTCACCCACTACCTTCAGCATCATTGATGATTCTTGCAGTGATTATCACTGTAGTTTTTGCTAAATGATGAATTTCTATTTCCATCCTTCTAGGTTTTCTTTTTTTAATTAATGATTTTTGTTTTTTTTAAGATTGGCACCTGGCTGACATCTGTTGCCAATCTTCTTTTTTTTTCTTCTTCTTCTTCTTCTCCCCAAAGCCCACAAGTACATAGTTGTATATTCTAGTTGTAGGTCCTTCTGGCTCTGCTGTGTGGGACATCACCTCAGCGTGGCCTGATGAGCCATACTAGGTCCTCGCCCAGGATCCAGCCTGGCAAAACCCTGGGCCGCCGAAGCAGAGTGTGGGAATTTAACCACCGGGCCATGGGGCCGGCCTCTTCTAGGTTTTTTTAATTAGCAGTCTCTTGTAAGGAAGAGCTGTCCACACCACATTGTTTACGAGAATCATCTGTGTTGTTTCCTCCAGTCGTCCTTTGTTTCCCTGTGCACAAACTGGCTCCCTGATCCTTCTCAGTACCAGGGTTATCAGAGCGTTTCTCCAGCTTAACTTTTCAGAAATGTTTCTGCTCATCCCCACCATTAGTTGGTGAGCTTGTGGGTATCTTGTTGCTTGTAGTTGGTGGTAAGACTGAGGAGGTTAGATGTCAGTGACATTAAGAGGAATACATTACTTAGGTGTAGAAGCAAAAGGATGGTTTTATTTGGGACATGTTATATTTAGCAGCTATTTGGAAGTCCATGGAGTGGCCTCCAGCAGAGAAGTGGAAATGTATGTCAGGATGTTACAATAGTAACAGAAGTGTAAGGAGAAGGGTAAGTTTTGTGGAGGAGAAGCAGAGTGAGGACGTTGACACTAGTAGGGGCATGGGCTTGGACATTGGGGGCTGTGGTTTAAGGCCTGAGATGAGGTGACTGGACTGGAATTGAATTAGGTGCCAAGTTTTAGTAGGGTCATGAGGGGAGAAATATGCTAGATTGTAGTGGGTTGAAGCCGGGACCAAAATCCTTAACACGGTCTAAAGACCTTGCCTACTTCCACATGAGCAAGATCAGTTTGTGTTCCTCTCTGTTTTAAGCTGTAGGTGCCTTCTCTTAGTTTCATTCTGCATTTGGGCATTCATACGTGTTCTTGCTGGAGAGGAATCCCATGTCTACTTCTTAATAACTGTGGGAACTTGGGCAAATTACATAATTCCCTAAAACTTTCCCCCCATCTATGAAGATAGGGTGAAATAGTAACCTGGTCATTGTTTCTCACCCAGAGTGGCACAGTCGCCTCCTGGTCTCCTGCTTCTTCTTGGCCTCTGTCGTCTGTACTGTGTAGTGTCGCCTGACTAGCCCTTAGAAATGTCCATCTAGTGATGACACTGCTCTGTGCACAGTGCTCTAGTGGCTCCCTTTCTCACTGAGGGTGAGCCCCACAGTGGTGACGTGCAGGGTCCCACATGGTCTGCCATCTCCTGATGCCACCTCTTTCTGAAGCCTTTCGCTCACTGTCCTCACTCAAGGGGCTCTGGTTGCATTTGGCTTCCCGCACATCGTCCAGCCGCAGGGCCTTTACCCTATTCCATCTGCTCAGAACTCTTCCCCGCACGTAAGCGCGTAATTCCTTCCCTCACTTCCTGTAGATCTTCGTTCAGATATCACTGAAGCAGAGTGTCCTCCACTGACTCCCTTTAGAAAGCAAGACTTCATCGTTTGTCATTCCATTACCTTGCTTAGTTGTCTTTGTAACATTTGCTACCCCCTCACAGATATTTGTGTATTTGCTGTCTAACTTCTATCACAAAATTGGAAACTTACTGAGGACCAGCACTTTCCCAACCGCTGGAACTGTGCCTGGTACATGATTGGTGCTGAAATAAATATTTGTTGAGTAATTACTAATGTAATATATAAACCTTAGAGACCATTATTGTAATGTGCCAGTGACTGTTTTAGGTGTTTTATGTTTACTAACTCATTTATTTTCCCCAACAACCTTATGAGGAAATTGAGGCAGAGAGAGGTGACAGCAGACAGTGAATCATGTGATTCAGTGATGGAGCCAGAATTCTAGTGTAGGTGGTCTTGATCCAGAGCCCATATTGTTCCTGCTTCTCGTAGGGTGGTTGCTGATTAAAAGAAGTCATCTGGGTAAAATGCTTATCACAATTTCTGTTATATGCCTTGTAGTCAGTAAGTGTTAGTTGATATCATCAACATCAGGATGCTGGATATTAAGAGCGTAGATGTGGAGCCAGGCTGCCAAATGTGTGATTTTGGGGCCTGTCTCTTATCGTTAAAATGGGATAGCATTCATACCAAAAGCCTCCTGTGTCCTTTTTGATTCTGGAACATACAACCTTGGAACTGATTCCTAGTCTGTGAAGTGTGAATAATTACACTTCTGTTCTCTGATTATTACGTTAATTAAGAGAAATAGTGCGTATAAGGTGCCTGCTAAGTTATAAATTAAAAATAAATGAAATCTGTTATGCTTCTGCAAGTACTTGCCCAGTGTCAAATATCTGTCAAATAAGTTATTGAACACCTGAAAGTAAAATTAAAATGGAACCTCATTGTTTGGCAATTGTGTATTTTAATAAGACAGACACTTAAAAGTGTCGGCAGAAGTTGTGTTTGTGTATCTTGCATTATTTCCACCCTTAACTAAACGAAAAGAATTGTGATGGTTACTTGGGTTTTTCTCCTTGTGAACCTATTACATTTTTTAAAAGATAATTAACAAAACTTTTAGAAAAAATAGATATCCCTATAGCCTTTGGGTAGGCAAATAAATAGGACTGCATAAAAATTACGAACTTTCTTCCTCAAAAGATAACATTAAAATAAAAGTTTTTTTTTTTTTGATTTGATTTTTCCTTTTTCTCCCCAAAGCCCCCTGGTACATAGTTGTATATTTTTAGTTGTGGGTCCTTCTGGCTGTGGCATGTGGGACGCCGCCTCAGTGTGGCCTGATGAGCAGTGCCATGTCCATGCCCAGGATCGGAACTGACAAAACCTGGGGCCACTGAAGCGGAGCACATGAACTTAACCACTTAGCCACGGGGCCGGCCCCTAAAATAAAAGATTTTTAAAATAATTTTTAGAAGATACCATTAAGAAAGTGAAAGGCAAGCCATAGCATAGGAGAAGATATTCACTAAGTAACAAAGGCCTCACATCCAGAAAGTATAAGGAATACCTACAAATAAGGTGGGGGTGGGGGGACAGACAACCCAATAGAAAAAAGGACAAAAGCTTAACAGACATTTCACAAAAGAAGATACCCCAAACGGCCAGTTGTCATGTGAAGAAGTGCCCAGTCTCGTTATTCATCAAGGAAATGCCAGTTCAAACCACTGTGTTCTATGACAGTAAGTGTCAGAGTGACTAAAACGAAAAAGTTAGAGATACCAAGTAGAAGCGAGGAATGGAGGAAGCAGAACGCTCCATGCTGCTGGCAGGAGTGTCAGTGGCACAGTGTCTTTGGCCTACTGCTTCCTGATATCTGCTAAAGTTAATGTGTGTGTTTGTCATGATCCGGTACTCTACTCCTGGGGTATACCATAGACCCGACAGAAATGTGTACATGTGTTCACCAAAAGGCGTGCATAAGAGAGTTCACATGGGTAGACGCGTGCGTGCGAGCGCGTGTTCACACACACACATATAACAAGAAAGATACACAGAGAGCTTTCTAGTGACGTTTATTTTGTTTTAACCGTTCTTGAAGGTTGGCTGTCTGAGCAAATAAATTACCTTTTTGTGCTTAGAGAAAGAAGAAAAAAAGTGTTCATGGAAGCATTATTCCTAATAGATAAAAAGTGGAAATAATTTAAATGGCCATCAACAGTAATGTGGATAAATAATTGTGTTGTATCATACGGTGCAGTACTTTTCAGCTGTGAGCAAACTTGAGCTACTGCATATGGATGAATCTCACAAGCATATTGGTGAATGAAAAAAGCCAGACCTAACAGAGCACGTAGTGTGTGATTCCATGCGTATAAAGTCAGCCGTCGGGGGGCGTAAGGTGCTGCTGGCCTGGGTGGTGGTGGAGAGTGAGTGTAGGGCTGGGCATCTGCTCAGCATGCTCTGTCTCCTTGCAGAATCGTTCAGCTGTAGACACTTGTGCACACTTTTGTGCTGAAAAATTTAAAAATTTACATTTTAAAATTAGTTGATTATATTTTAACTTATTTTTTAAATAATATTTCAGAATAATTGGCTATGCCCTACACAATAATATTGTAATTGTAGACTATGAATTGAGAGAATTACTTATTTGTAATTGTTCTATTTTGTGAATTATTTTTTAGATATGAATTGAGAATTCGCTATTTGCCAAAAGGATTTCTAAACCAGTTTACTGAAGACAAGCCAACTCTGAATTTCTTCTATCAACAGGTATAGGAGGGTGCTTTAATATACTTTTTCTCTTTGTTTCTTTGAATTCTATTTACTGCATGGTTTTATTTTAGAATTAGATTAAACCTAACATTTGGGAGAATATAAATTTATCACTGTAGGGAAGTGAGACTCTTCTAACGAGTGAAAAATTATGAATTTTTTGGCACTTTGTGAATCTTTGTATGCTTGGGCAAATCTTAAAAGATACTTCTTTTGTGGGGAGACAGTTTAGTCCTAAGTGACACAGTGATTGCTCTGTCTTTAATTCAAGTATAATTATCATGCCTGAAGATGAACGAATTTGTCAGATGTAGAATTTATTGTCAGAGCCAACTACACACATATGATCTCAATAGCAATTTGCACAATAAAGTCAGAATTGACTTTTTTACAATAAGACTAGCTTGCTTTTTCCCCTAAAGTATTAGTTAGGCAATAAGTATATGTGGCATAAATGAGCCAACACAATTTTATGACCAAAGAAATGTTACTTGATACTGTTAGTGAAGAGTGCCAGAAAAAATGTTTAATGAATATCAGAGAGACATTTGCACATACAATTTTGCAATTAAATGCATTTGGTAATTTTTTATTTTAATAGAAATATTCATTAGAAATGTCTACTGTGGGTTAAGAATGCAGAAATAAATGACATAATCTGCACATTTAAATGCCTCAGTCTAGAGGAGGATTTCCTGTCGATGGTTACTTCGTGTTCAGTCCTATGCTGTTGGTAAACACAATTGATGTCACTGTGCATAGGAGGGTCTGCTAACCCAGAGAGGTTTGCACTCAAGGTGGCTCCCCTGGAAAGTGTCATTTGAAACCACAGAAAACATGATGCATTTAAATCTGAGCTAAAATGGTTTGAGAAGAAACAGGTGAGAGAGATAGGGGCCACATCATGTAAGGAGAATATTTTAGGTTTTCTCCTGCAGATTATTCGGAGCCATTTAAAGAATTTAATTAGTGAATGTCTTGAAAAGAATTTTTTTTTTTTAAATAAGACCATCCTGATGTGATGGCAGTACTGGGGGTAGAATAGGTCTTAAAAAGGCTGCAAGCAAGTTAGGATGCTCTTCAGCCGTTTAGGTTAGAAATCAGAAAGATCTAAGGTATAACAGTGTGGTAGTAAGTGAATGCAGTGGATGGATTTGATAGGACTTAGAGACAACTCAAATGGAGCATAAAAGAAACAAGAAGCCGATTGTGTCAGTCCAGGCACCTAGTGTCAGGAAACAGAAAAGGTGGATTAGATTCAGAAGGAGGGAGGTAAGAAGGTAGATTGCTTTATTTCGAGATAACCAGATATTCCTGCCTATACGATCCACACAGTGAGACAGGAAGTGAAGGGAGTTTCCAGCTATCGGGGTCTGTTTTCTTGTCATATGGGAAATGTCAGGTGAGGGACTTGTGGAAACTTGTGAAGATTTATAATACAGGGTTGAATGGGAGAGGGAGTGACGTTTGGCAAAATGAGAAGAGAGAAGTCATGTTCAGACTCTAGCAGACATTGTTGGAGGCCTACTCATATTGCAAAAATGATTTCCATCTTACACACTGCTTCTCATATATGTTGTTACACCTCATCCTTTAGCAGTCTGGCAAGCTTCATGTTTTGGTGAAGGAGGTGGCAGGAGAGTTTAGTTAACTGACATGTTTATAGTGTATTTTTCTCTCTTGTAGATGATCTATATCACTATTGGCCTAATTTCTTTGAAAAAATCCACCCACTGATGGAAATCTATGACTACTTTAGTGACATTGATTTCCAGAATGTGTAATACAAGCCTAAATAGCTCAGTTATTCCTTTTTATAATTTCTGGGCTAGCCTAAAAATCTTCAACTTTTGTGTTCCTTTCACGCTGTTACTAGGTTGTCCTAGTTTTTCCTTTTGCAAGACCTTGCTTCTATCTGTATGATTAAAAGTTAGTCCTGCACATACCAGTGTATCCCAGATTTTCTCTTACTGATAGGACATACCTTATTGCAGTGTTTGTAACTCAGTTGAGTAGTCTTTATAAAACCCAGGAGAAGGTGAGCTGTAATGAGCACACATGCGGTAGTGTTCCTCTTGTGCGTTAACAGCTCTGTGATTCTGGGTGCCTCGACGAGCCTCTTCGTGCTTGGTTGTTTCATCTACTAAAATATAGATGTATAATACCTATCCCATAGGATCATTATGTTGATTAAACAAGATAAAATTGTCTGCCATATAATTGCCCAATACTTATTTGAATTTCAGTCTTTAGACAGTACAAGACTTATGAGGATTCAGCATTTACCATTTGCATATCATGATACACGTGTGAGTGTGAGCCTTCCAGCCCCTTCTCCCCTCCTGTTTTTCACCCATTTCTACAGTTCTCTTCTTCACCCTATCCTCTTTTTAATTTTTTTAACTTGTTAATCATATGGTATCTTTTTAGAAAGTCCAGAAAATATTCTAAAACATCACTTAAATTACCTCTGTCCTAAAATTACTTTCATTTTGTGTATGCTTTTATAGTATTCTATCAAGCACCTCTAATTTAAAAGAAATACAAATGGAGTGCTAGCAATGCCCCTTTCCCGTGTTGATTACCAGTGTCTCAGGCCTAACTGACGGTATTGTGGGGAGGGAAAGTAGTGCTGAAACTACAGACAGGAGGGAGGGAAGAAGGAAAATGCTGTGATGTGTCAGAACTAATGAATTGGAAAGTATACGAAGAGCCTTAAATATGTTGATATCCTTCAGGTTTGCATTGACAGTTTTGTAAGTAGAAAATAGTTGAATATTGGCAATTTCATATGATTTGAACTAATAATTCTACTTCTAGGGATTTATTCTAAAGAAATAAGATTTACATGTGTATGTAGTATGTACAAGGATGCTCATGGGAACATTTACACTAACAAAAAAGGAAATTGGAAGCATTGCAAATGTCTGTCATTAAGAGGTTGGTTAAATAAATTCTGCTGAGTTTCAGATCTATACATCTGTCATAATGAGTGAAGTACAACTCAGTTCATGGATATAGAAGATAGTACATTAAATGCTATTGTTTAAAACAGGCCATATATAAAACATGTATAATATAATTCCATTTATGTGGAAAAAATGTGTATTTATATATTTTTTACCCTATTCTGAAAAGAATGTTTTGAAAATAGTATGATTTTTGCATTGCTGCTTTGGCAAGTAATTATTTATTTGACTTCTTGTGATACCCATTGAATGAAGAATCTGTTCTCCATGTGCGGAAATTCCAGAACTATAGTAGGTGAGCCATATGTTATCCTACATAGACAGCACTCAACTTGGGAACAGGTTTAATTCCAATGTTGAAAAATCAGTTAGGGATTCAGAACTTTCTCCTGTTTAAACACACACTCCAAAAAAAAAGGCATGTGTAAAAAATTGGACCTTCAGCTATTTAATGGAGAATGCAGCTGGAGTATTTTGTAAGAACTTGTGTGTGAAAATTTCCACTGAATTCTGAGATAAATTATTTTATAGTGGCCTCAGAATTTGATGACACTCGTTCTTTATTTTTAAAACTTTTTACCA
Organism: Equus quagga; assembly: GCF_021613505.1. Taxonomy (NCBI): domain Eukaryota; kingdom Metazoa; phylum Chordata; class Mammalia; order Perissodactyla; family Equidae; genus Equus; species Equus quagga. Next base: position 3,662,485 of record NC_060282.1, read on the forward strand.
TTTGATGCAAATATATATTATATATATATACATACATGTATATTCATATAATTTCACTGAACTCTAAGCTAAATCAATCCATTTTTAAGGGACTCACAATTTGATAACATTGATTCTTTTTAATTGTTTAGATCTTGTAACCTGGATCCATGTATTCTTTTGTAATGTGTGATTCTTTTTTTTCCTCCCTTTTTTTCCCCAAAGCCCCCTGGTACATAGTTGTATATTCTTTGTTGTGGGTCCTTCTAGTTGTGGCATGTGGGACGCTGCCTCAGCGTGGTTTGATGAGCAGTGCCTTGTCCGTGCCCAGGATTCGAACCAACGAAACACCGGGCCACCTGCAGCAGAGCGTGCGAACTTAACCACTCGGCCACGGGGCCGGCCCCTGTAATGTGTGATTCTTAATAATAAAATGAATACCTGTGACCCTCCTGCCCAGATGAAGAGAACATACCTGGTGTTTCCCAGTCCCGTGTCCCTGTGATCCACTCCCCCACCTACCATTGCACTCTTGGCAGGTGACCATTGTCCTGATATTGGATATTGATCATTCTCTTGCTTTTGTTTGCCGGTTGTCACGTTTCACAACATATGTGTGTATTTTTCAGTTCTGACCTTAGCGTAAAAGCTGACACTGTTTCTCCCCTGAGCCCGCTGCATTCCGTCATCAGCTTTTGGCTTTTTGTTCGTTTGTTACCCAACTCATAGAAGCATTCCAGAAGATTAAAAAAAAGCGTTTTAGTCAGCATTTTTAGATGTTTTCAGTGTGCACATTGGTCAGGACATTTGGTCCACTGTGTTGGTAGAAATGGAATTGATTATACGGGGATTTAAAAATTTATTCCTTTTGGTTCATTTCTGAAATAATTTTGCTTTCTGGTTAGAGACTGTGGTTCATTTGATACTAGTTATTCAAACTTTGTTTATACTTCTTTCATCTTGCACATGTTGAGATTTTGTCAAAGTTCCAGTTTTCCTTGAGTAGAATATGTCTTCTCTAATTGTTCAGTGCAATAAATATCCATTATTCAAGATTGTTAATTGTGTTGTGCAGATCTTCTCTGTCGCTCATGTTGGTTTTTCCTGCTTGAAAGATAGCATTGCTGGGTACAAAAGTCAGAGTAGGTGTTATTTTCTTTCAGAAGTTAGATAGTATTTTCTATTGGAAGTTGGCTCTCATTCTTTCTTTGTAGGTGACCTATCTTTTCTCTCTGGATGGCTTTAAGACCTTTTCTTCATTTTCAGTATTTTGCAGTTTTCTTACAAACTAGGCGTGGATTTCCACTTATTTTTTCCTGCTTGATCTGTGTTGTGCAGCCTGTACCTATGGGTGCGTGCCTTCTTCCTCCGTTCTGAAATGTGCTAGTTGATGTCTACTCAGATCTTGCCTTTTCTCTGTCCTTTGTTATTCCTTCTGGGATTTCATTTTAGGTCTACATTCGAACTTCCCCGTCTGTCCCTCTGTAGCTGTTAGCTGCTCTCCTGTTTTCACCTTTTTGTCTCTCTGGGATCTGTGGTTCAGGTAAATCTATCAGATCACCAGCTCTCCTTAGCTGTGACTAATTTGATGTGTAGTGCATTTGTTGAGTTTTTATTTTTTTAAGTTTTATCCCCCCTCACCCCTCACCTTTTCTTAAGTCTGTCAGGCCATCTTTTACAGCCATTATTGTTTACTAAGCTTCCTGGCTTTCATTTTTTTTATCATTTCATATAAAGTTGATGTCTCTCTTCTGAGTCTGAAGTCCTTGGGCTTTCCATCTGTTGGTGGTGGCTTGCACCAACTCTCATCTAGAGACATGTTTCCTTGTGTATTTGTTAGGAACTTTTATTTTGTTGAACTTCACATGTGCAACTCTTGAGGGTCTAGATTGGGGAATAGTGAACACTCCTTAGAATTATCTGTTGTTATTTCTGTTTTAGAAGAATCAGTACTTTTTATTGTTTCGGCTCTTTTATCAGGTAGAAATAAAATAATTATGTTTAGATTCTCTGTACCACCATTTCCATTCCATGAAAGAGAGAGAACTTATAATAAACTACCTTAATTTTATTATTCCGTATTTTGAAATTTCATCCAAGCTTACTGTTCATTCTGTCCCTTGTTTTGGATGATGTCCTGATGGAAACAACATGTCAGTGGGCATATTGAGGGTTAGGTTACGGGCTGGAGATAGTTCTATGGGTGCACGTAGTTTCTTTGAAAGATGCCCTAAATGTGACTACCAGGGTGAGATATCGCAGATGATTCACTAAATGCTTTTGACCCATTTTAGAATATTCTGAAAGATCTTAATCAGCACACTCTAAAAATAAACCAGAATCCTGTTATAACCCTATTCAGTGTAGAGTAGAAGTGTATAAAAATAAGTTGTGGTGCCAAAACTCATGGCTTATTATACAGCAAAAAAAGTGTTTTACCCCGAAATCATCTTTCTTTTGCCATATAACATTTTATTCCTCCTTATCTCTCTGAACTTTCATTTGTTAAAGGTGTATTTGATTGGCAACTTTTTGTAAATAGTGGTGGCCTTTAGTGTGAAGGGCTGCGTCCCTGTTTGGTTAAGACGTTGTCATAGTTGAACTAGATTTGCATTGGTGCTGCTGAACTTGTACAGAAACCATTTGGCACCATTGAAATTTCAGCTCTTAGGATGCCTGGATCTGACATGAAGTTGTCATTGTTTTCTCCTACAAATGTTTTGAGATTTAAAATGAGTGTGTCCATCCATTGTCTCCTAAAAAGCATTAAATGTAACATGATTAGTGGTTTATTTGACAAAAAGAGTGCCAGTAGGAAGTTGAAGAAGATACTGAGTCCAGAACCATGGCTGAACCCTGTGGTGGAGAATCTAAATCTGCCTGTGGAGATATGGGAGGTACCAGGGCGTAGTATTTGTTGTTGATCAATCTTTCTTTTATTTTTATTCCAATTTTTTATTTTTAGAAGTTTTTATTCAGATAATTGTGTTATCAGAAGTGGATTCCTTCATCTGTATTTTCTTACCTTAAAGCTTTCTGTCAGTTAAAACATTTCGAAATGGCAGCTCCAAGTGGGAAGTTCTAGATTAAAACCTGACATTTCAATGTGGGAATTATCAGCTGTCCTTTTCCAGAAAGAAGGTAAAATCAAATATAAGTCTAAGCCTGACTTATTAGAAGTACATTTTCTGTACTTCTTTAATAGATTTAATAATGTACATTTCTTCTTTTTCCACTCCAGTATATTTTTGATGATTCAAGAAGTGCTCATGTTATTGAAGACTTAGATAAACTGTTGTATTTCTACTATTCAACCCATATTTCTTGATCATCCTTCTGCCTTAGAAATGGGAAGGCAGAAATGGTCATTTTCTAACGGTTTACTGTTCCCTGTTGATATTTTAAATTTGCCTTGAATCCATCTCAGGAGACTCTTACTTTGGTAGGAATACTCCTGTCTTAGGGGTCCCCAAAACCACCCTCAAGCTCAGTCATTCATTAGACGGGTTTACAGGACTCAGAGGTTGTTATATTTGTAGTTATAGTTTGTTATGGCAAAAGGATACAAAGGAAAATCAGGAAAGGGAAAAGGTACATGGGTCGACGTCCAGAGGAAACTAGGTGGAAGCTTCTAGGTGTCCCCTTCCAGGGGAGTCACAAGGGACATGCTTAATTCCTCCAGCAGTGATGTGTGACAGCGTCACCAATGGGTCACCAGCCTAGTGCTCCCACTTGAGGTTTGGGTGTTTAAGGCTTTTGGGGGGTCAGTCTCATAGGCATACAACACCTGTGTGACCTCACGTATTCAAGCTCCAGGCCCCAGAGAGAAAGCAGATGTTCATCACGATCACATTGTTCACGTAAACTACCGGGTCGCACTAATACGATGTGGGCCAAGGCTGCAAGTGTGCAAAAGCACTCTCATCAGAAAGAGCTTTGCAGGAGTTCAGTTTCAGGAGGCTGAAGGCCAGTCATGAACACAGGCCTTTTTTGGGAATGTGCAGTTTGAGCAACCCAGGCCTGCTGAGTTAACATTTTCCTACGTAACTCCCCTTTCCTTTCCTGGACTGAAATAATTTCTACTCAGTTGTCATCTCTTAATTTTAAGTGACGTTTTCTGTGTAAAGCCTTCCATAGCACCTGTACATTTCCCATATAACATGTACATTTTTCAAATATTTTAAAATTAGTTTTATTAAAGTATAATATTACATACAATAAAGTCACCAATTTTAATGTACAGTTCAGTGAGTTCTGACAAATGTGTATAGTTAAGCAATTTCCATCACAGTCATGATAGAGTACATTATAATAAAAACAGGGCAACTGACACTGGCTCAGTACTATTAAGCAGACTGCAGCCATAGTCAGATTTCACCAGTTTTTACACGACTTATGTGTGTGTATGTAGCTCCATGCAACTTTATCACGGGTGTAGATGCGTGTAAATACCACCATTACCAAGTCACAGAACTGTCCGGTCAACACAAAGAAACTCCCTGTTCCTTTATCGTCACACCCTCCCCGTCCCAAACCCCTGGCAGCCATTGAGCTGTTCTCTCCACATTGTGACTGTTGTCATCTGTTGTCCCCACCAATAGAGTGTGCATTCAGTGAGAAGAAACATAAAGTCTATCTTCTTCACCATTGTATCCCCAACACAGTAAGACGTAGGCTTTCGGTGCTTCATTTATGCTGTTGAATGGCTTAGTAGTGAGCACTGAGTTTTAATGCTAATGCTCTGATATTCAGAATTTTGGATGAGATTTGTTAGAAGTCAAGAAAAAAATCCAAGAAATGCTTTGGAATTTGAGAAATCAGTTTGGTGGTGTGTGTGTGAACACTCAACATCAACTCTTCTTTTAAGAAATTGATAGGATTCTGCATCACATCTAGTATGATTTGTGGTTACCTTTCTCTTATAAATGGACAAAAAAAAAGAAACAGTAGAAACACTTGTTGTACAGGTTTTCTAGCTCTAGTCTTCTTCTGTGGTCTATTCTCAATGTAAAATTCTGAGCAATCCTTTTCAAGTGAAAGTTCACCCACTGTTACGTCTCTAAGTTCCATGTGTATGTTTTATTCACTGCTCTATGCTGGCACATGGTAGACATTCAGTAAATATTTGTTGAATGAATCAATGAATGAATAACTATTCAATGCTATGTTAAATGACATTGAATTGTGGAAAAAGTATATGACTCATTAAAATAGTATAATACTTTATATGTTTTTATAGCTTAAGTATACAAGAGAAAAATTAAGTTGTTTTAATTGAGAGCTGCCGTTGAGTTCCTTCATATACGGATATTCCACTCTGATCTGACGAAACTCAGGGAGGAGTTTGACAGTTGAGCCGGCGAGGCTCTGAGAGTTAAATTACTGCCTTGGCTCACTCAGGATATATATATTCAGTCAGTTTCATATTTGTCTGCCCTTAGCCCATCTGCCTTACACACACTACCGAGGACTTTTGGGTTTAGTTGAGAAATCTATGTAGCTGACATAATATTCAGAAAAGACCAAAACAAAGCATATTCTAAAGCAATGAGTTGGCATATAGAATAAATTAGGGAATAATTTAGGATTAATACTTTCTGTTAGAGATGTGAGCAGTTTTTATATTAAAACCCGTGCTTAGTTCTATTGCAGAGTGAGATGAAAAAACTCATGAATATAAATACAGTACTTGCCCACAGAGGGAAATGCAAATATATCCTATTTTTTAAGTAGGAAAGTGATATCAGCATGGAAACAAATTAATTTTAAAAAACAAAAACAGTTTTCAGAGGTCTTTTCTTGAAATACTCTTGCAAATTTACTAGACCTGGAGTTAATAAACAGTAGTAATCCATGATGTAAAGAGAGACTAGAACACGATGACAATGGTAAACGAGGCGGGAGGTGCGTGTGCAGCCATTCTGTTAGACCTGGGGGATCCCAGGGTAATGAGTTGTGGTTCCCAATCTTCATTAATCTTCCTTGTAGTAGCGAATGTCTAAACTGTGAAAGAGTTCACAAGAAGATATAAGTACACACGGAAAGCTGAGTTGTAGGGATCACCAGACAGATCTGGTTTTTGAGTCCTAACTTTAACACTTGCTGTGTGATCTTGGGCAAATGAACCTTTCTGATCTTTATGTATACAATAGGACAACTAAAACCTACCTTGAAGAGTTACTGTAAAGTTTATAAGTAATGTCTTTAAAACACTTAGCGTAGTACCTGCCCATGGTAGAGAGTCCTTAAATCATAGGGAATTCCTTTGCTATCATCTTCATTCTTTTTAGGCTTTTTCTAAGGCTGTAATTTGAGCATAATGGTGGTGTCCAATCACAGTGATGCTGTGAGGATTAAATGAGATATTGCCATAAATCTGCCTGACATGGTGCTGCATATATTTACTTCAGGCAATTATATATACATACACACACTTCAGTGCTCAATAAATTGCATTTATTTCACAAATGAAAGCAATAAATCCTGCTAGGAGTTGGTAGGACATGAAAGGTAGTCAAGAAATGTTTTATGAAAGAAATGAACACTGAGTATAAAGAAACTTGAGTCTTGCAGAAAAATGCCTGAGCACAGCATCAGGATGTGAACGTGCAGAGTGGTTTCACAGAACACTGTGTCTTGAGCCTGGATGACAGGGAGAGGTGCTGGACCATCAGGCAACTCCAGTGGGGTTTGTCTTTGTCCTCCCACAGAGGGAAGCTGCCCCAGGGCTTGCGGTGAGGATGAGGGGAGTTGTGGTGGCTTGTTCCATCTTGGATCAGTGCACTTCAGTGTACATCCACCGCTTCAGACCATGAATGGATTTCAGACCATGGTCATAACAGCTCTGAGAGTCAAGAGTAGTACATTGTTGCTGTAGCAAAAATAACTCTCAGAACTTTTAAGTCATGTTCGTAAATAAGGGGATTAAATAAGGGGATAAAGATTCTTAATTTCTCCTTTTTTCATCTTTGCAACTAATATGAATTTGGATTTGATGAATGAAATAAAGCATGTGATTACATTTTCCCACCTGTGAATAGTGTTTAAAAATTATCTTTAAAACAATTTTGTAATGATGCATTTTCCTCAACATATAATTGGTGTTCTGCTGTGGTTTCTTTGAAGTCTGCACTAAATCATAAACTAAGATCCACCGAATGTTTCAGTCGGAACGACTGTGGTATTTCTTTAACTCATATAAATATGTCTTGATTTATCTTGTGTGCCTTTATTTTTGTGTTCAATAATAAATCTACTTATGATGTAAAAACTTAGTTTTTAAATTTGGATTTATTTTTTGCTATATAGGAGAAAGAGCCAGTTAAAGTGTAAACAAAATGATTCTAGAATTAAATCTTTGTACTTAATTTAGTGGATTGAGTAATTCAGCGCAGAAAATAAAGCAAAGGGTTTGAGAGGGAATGGTGTTTAGATCAAAAATAGGCGATGGTTGTCCACTGCCAGGTGGGTGGTCATTGCTCCTACCGTAAGAGAAGGAATGAGTAGATGAGTACACGTGCACCTCAGATTATAGATTTTTTTTTTTTTTGAGGAAGATTATCCCTGAGCTAACATCCGTGCCCATCTTCCTCTGCTTTATATGTGGAGCACCTACCACAGTGTGGCTTGATAAGCAGTGTGTAGGTCCATGCCTGGGATCCGAACTGGTGAACCCCAGGCTGCCAAAGGGAAGCGTGCAAACCCAACCTCTACGCCACCAGGCCGGCTCTTTGGGTTATAGATTTTTGGTACATTAAAGAGCATATTCACATCTGAAGACTTTTATTTTCTCTGTAAAGAGAGATGTGGCAGGTTGACTGGAGAAAGTATGAATCACTGTGTTCACAAACTTCCTAGGCAAGCATTGTTGAATTTCCAGACAGTTTCAACTGACTCTTCAAAGTCTGTCATCGTGAATTTAAAGTGAAGCTTATACTATAGTTTCTCCAGTTGCCTGGCAGTAACCGTGGAGAAGGAGGTGTGTGGTTTGTTTCAGTATATGTTGGTTTTGTCCGGCAATTAAAGTAAAGGGATAATGGGAGATTGGGGAGTTGGGAGTCTTTGCAGGGGAAGGTCTGAATGGTGAACTATCCAACCTAAGGTAGGCAGAGTAATTAACTGGGGAGTAGAAACCTTTTGAGCGGCTCTGGTGGTCAAGTGGTTAAGAGTTGGCGCTCTTACTCCCAGAGCCTGAGTTTGTTTCCTAGTCAGGGAACCACACCACCCGTATGTTGAATGTCATACTGTGGTGGCTGCTTGTCACTGTGATGCTGAAAGCTATGCCAACAGTATTTGAGATCCCAGCAGGGTCACTCATGGTGGACAGGTTTCAGTGGAGCTTCCAGACTAGACAGACTAGGAAGGATGTGGCTACCTGTTTCCCAAAAGCTTGGCCATGTCAACCTTATGAATAGCAGCAGAGCATTGTCTGATAACGGCACCAGAAGGGGAGAGGGTGGCCAAAAAGACCAGGCAGGGCTCAGCTCTGCTGTCCACGGCTGCTAGGAGTCAGGATCTACTCGATGGCAGTAACAACAACAACCAATTTCTTGAGCAAGTGAACTGACAGGCTAGGAGGTAATAGTTGAAGATCAGGATCTTTGGAATTTTTTCCAGGGCAGAGGTCAACACACTTTTTCTGTTAAGGGCCAGAGAGTAAGTATTTTAGGGTTGAGGACAAGAGGCAAAATCAAGAGTATTATGAAACACTTACATAACAAGAGACAAGACTAATGTCCACAAAGTTTTGTATATATTAGTTAACTGCAGGTTTTTGTGATAAGGTCTACTAATGAGAAGAATGGAGTTCCTTTTTGGGGGAGAGGTAACATTTCAGTTAATTGAGGTTCAAAATGAGTGCTCCTGTCATCAAAACCAGCTGCAGATGTTGATCTGGCAGTGCTGATCTATAAGGAGATGTTATGTATTTCATCTTCGAAAGTGTCTTCACACTGAATAGGTGCTCTCAGATACGGATACCAGCCCGTGAGTTAGTTTAGTTGAGCATAATCATTGCTTAGAAGACATTTATGGAATTCTATTCTATAGAATAATTCTTCTCTTTAGATTAGACTTTAAGTATTTTATGAACTTGCAGATTAATCACTTACAGTAGATGGGTGGAAGCACTTCAGTTGCAGAGTTAAATGGATTTTGGAATATGTAAATTTTCTTTGCCATTGCCTTGAGGTCCAAAAAATGCTACTGGGACTGAAATTTGAGTTCAAAAAATATGTGCATTACAAATTTACATGGAATGGAGCCCTCTCTCCTTGTTTTCACTTGTGACAGTGTGGGAGGGGTATAGAGCAGCTTGACAGTCTTGTGATTCAGTGGTAGCTGTTTCTTAAAGTCCCATGGAAATGCTCATAGATTGTATCAGCTCTTCTTAGTAGGGAACCATTTTATTTCTTTAAATAATTTTTAGCATTACTCATTTTTATATCCAGCATCTAGCATAACTACTGACAGTGTGTCAAAGTGTGCAGAAGGCACCCAGTAAACAGTTAGCGAGTGAATAAGTCTAACCTGTGTTCCTTTAAAGCAGCTTTGTTTTTCCCATTCCTTTTTATTGTAGGTGAAGAGTGATTATATGTTAGAGATAGCTGATCAAGTGGACCAGGACATTGCTTTGAAGTTGGGTTGTCTAGAAATACGGTAAGGTGCTAACTATACATTGACGTCTTTATTCATCGATGTTTTCATTATTTTTGGAAATTATCCAAATATTTTCATTTTCCTTACAAAGATTATCAATAAAATTTGAGTAAAAATTTGAGAAGATTCTGAACTAGGTTGACATTGCTAATTTTGGAAATCTTAAGAGTCTTTTAAAATGATATTTCATTATATTTAAAATGGAATGATTTATAAGAGTGTAAGTATGTAAGAAAATATAAGACAGCACTCTCCAGTAGAAACTTCTGTAATGATGGAAATATTCTGTATTTGTGTGATCTCACATGCTAGTCACTAGCCAGAGGTGGATACTAAGTACTTAAATGTGCCTAGTGCACATTAATTTAAATTTAAACATAAATAGGCACATGAGACTAGTGGCCACTATGTTGGACAAAACAGATTTAAAGGAATGGAAATCTGAGAATATGTTTCTTACTTCTGATAACGTTTGTCACTGTTTGTCATATATTATTTTAAATATATTTTAAATTTTGAATAAAAGAATATTTTACCTTTGTCAGGGATAATTTTAATTAAAATTACATTGGGTTGCTAGTTTAAGATGAGTTGGTTAAACTAGCTAAAATTTGATTATGTATACTTAAAACAGTTACCAATAATTTTCCCTGGAGATACTATTTTTTATGTTGCATAAAGCTATTAAGTAACAGTTCCTACAAGGACCCAAAGATTATTAAGTATAACTCAACTCTTCATTAACACTGGTTTTCACTCTTAAGTCTGTCCCTCTCACTGGTCTCTTCATGTTCCTACCACCTCTCTTGGCCCTCTTCACAGTTCTAGCTTGGAAAGCATCCTTGGACATTCTATTCCTATTACAAACAGTACTGTAATGTATTACCTGGAAAAGCAGTCGGGAAGCGTGAGCTCCGATGTGAATGGCAGTGGTTCCGCTCCTGGTTCTAAATGACTTTTTCCTCCTTCCCAGTCTAGACTCTCCCACGTTATGTTTATCCCTCTCCTCTTCACCTTTGTTCAGTGTCACTGATTCAAGTCTTGGACTCTGAAGGAAAAGCCTGACAAATTAAGGACCCCTTCAAAGCCCCCGACACATGAATAGAAAGCAAGCGAACAAATTAAGTGACTCTTTTGGGCTCTTTTTTACTTTTCATCTAAATCTAGTACATTCCATTTTAAGTAGGCCAAAGAAAAACGTCAAACAAATTTAAAAAGCAAAACTAGTATTCATATTATTCCAGACAGATTTGAAACAAAGTCTTGTTGACTGTGCATTCTCCTATAAAATTACATCAGATGATTTGTAATATCCGTGTATCCCAGAGCAGCTGAATCCAGACCTTGTTCTTTTGTGAGATGCTGTGTACATGCAGAGAGAATCCCACCCACTCGTGGCAGGTTTTGTAGAGAAAGGACTTGGTTCCACTAAGACCTGAAACTGCCTGAACATGTAATTTGGAGTAAAAAGGTAAAATGCAGGCTGTAAACGTTCAGAATGGTAGGCAGCACCTGTTCCCCAGCAGCCTGGCAGCTCCGTCATGGGGCCGGGCCTGCTGTGATTCCTGTTACCTATCCGACACAGGTGCGCCTCCACAGGAGGAGGTGTGGGCCACACCTGGCCACAGCAGCGGTCCCATGTCCCTATAGCTGTTCTGCTCGTCTGTGCTGTCTCTTGAGAAAAGATGCAGTACGACACAGCAAATGTAGCTCTTCTCTTTTAGAACTGGAATCTTGTTTCTTACCTTTACAAAAAGCCAGACCTGCTTCAGGTTAAAAGGGAAAATGAGAGTGTTAAATAGAAACAAGATCTGTGTTAACTGACTTATGTTTCATTGAGATGTAGGAATAATGCTGTGAATCACATTCTTTCTGTTTTCATAATTTATCTGAATGTTTGTGGCTGAGCCACAAAGTAGTTAAGTCGCCCCCCCTTGCAGTTTTTATCATTTAACAGCATAGGCCTTCCTTATGCGTAGATGTAAATTTGTGTCTTCCCTGGTTTTAGGCGATCGTACTGGGAGATGCGGGGCAATGCACTGGAGAAGAAGTCTAACTATGAAGTGTTAGAGTGAGTATGACGCGCCCTAAGCTGCACCTGCAAGTATTCAGAGCCGAATGTTCTGCCAGCTGTAGTGTTTATCAGTTTATCTTTACTTAAATTAAATAGTAAATCTGAAACACTGCCATTTCTAAAACTTTTATATCTGGAAGAGGGGGAGTCTTATTAAGAAAAGATTTCTTGATGACATTAGTTGTATAAGCAAAATTTAAATTTGTTGATAAATGTCTTAAGGCTCATAATGTCTGTGGTATGTTAATACATACAAAATAAACTTTTTTATCTATGTAGATTTAATCATTGGGATGAAAGTTTCACTTCTAATTTATGCTGAACTATAGAGTTGCCTATAAATTGCCTAGAAATTATTAGTTATATTCTCTTTATGATCTTACTATGGAATTTTTTTCTTAGTGAAAAAAAGTGGGGATGTGGGAGTTATTTGTTGCTCATGTATCAGAAAATTTAGAATAACTGAAAACTTTTCCAATAATGAAATTAATTTGTCTATTAGACTGTCATATTAGGTTGTTTTAAATGTAGATAAGCCAAGCTAGAGCTTATGTCTTGGGAGGCTAGAAGTTCTGCTCTTCATCTTTCGGTAACTGATTTAGCAAAAGAGAGTCGATATTTGTTATATCCTAGTAAAAGCCAGTTTTATTTTTATTAGCAGTGGTGCAACTGTTTGCCAGCACTTTCTTTTCTGACCATATTGTTCCTGAAGTCCTTGTGCTTGTTGGAATACGTTGGTATAGTAAAGTGAAAGATTATCCATAGCTGCTCTCCTGTAGTAGAGACTCCATGTGGCCTTGGGTTTTATTTGGACTTTCTAGGTCAGCCCAACTACTACCACACTGTGAAAGTTTAATATCCCACCATTTTGAAAACAAGATTTTGCAGAGGAGTTATGGTCATTTAAAAATAAAACTAGAAATAAATATTTTTGGAAATTTGTTATAAAGCAGGTACAGCTATTTGAAATAATAACTGGTGGTAGTAGCTATGACGGTTACTTTTTGTAATTACATGAGCCTCCTTTGTGCCAAGTTGTGACGAGTGAATGAGTGCGACCTAGGCAGTCTGTCCTGTCAGTATGCGGAAGGCTGATCCGTCACTTGACTTCCGAGGGCGATATGCTGGGATAGCACAGACTCTTGACGGTGCCCAGCACATGATGGACACTCCCCAAATGCTTATGATTGTCTGTTTATGAACATACCTATCGTGTTTACTGTGTCTCGTAACGGGTTAGATAAGGACAAAAAGGAATTGGTTGGAGTTGAACGAAAAATTTTAGAGATCAACTAGGAAATGTTACTAGGTAGAGTTACTTTAAGTAGAATTTCCCTGCCCTTCACTTGATGGCATGGAAGTAATGAAAGCATTAATTAAAAAAAAGAAGCAAAACAAAACTAACATTCACTGTGGTTTAGATTTTTGTTTAAAATTGACACATTCTTCAGCGTGAAAGACTCTTCTTAGTGCTTAAAATGTAGATGACCAGAATTGAAGGAACCCTTGAGGGTCTTGTCTTAGATGAATACTAGATCTGACCTCAGTTCAAAAGCAGGTTCAGGAAAAACAAGAGTAGTTTTCCCTGTTTGCTTATTTGGTTGATTCTCTTTTCCTTTTCCATTTATTTCTTTAGTCATTAGTTCATTTAACAAACATTATTGAGCATCTGCTGAGCCCTTGGCAGCTAAAGTTGGAGATTCAGAAATTAATAATACAAAATTTTCATCAGGAACCTAACAGCTAGAAGGGAGACTCTCAGAAGTAAAATTAAGCAAAATTATAAAATAATGTACTATGGACTAAAGTAGAAGTTTCTAGAGGGTGTGTACCTGATGTCCGCCATGGTTTCATGGGGAGGTGTTGTCCACCTCTGAGTCTCAGAGGAGCGTGGGCAGATGGAGGTTACTGAGCATGTGCCGAGCCGACAGGGGAACAGAGATCCGTATTTGCGACGGCACCTGAAATGATCAGATAACGGCTGGAAGACCAAAAGTTTGTTGTGGATAGAACAACTTGCCCGTAGGGGACGAGAGGAGTGTGTGTGTTCAGGGGCCGCATCCTGAACAGTCTCCTACCATCTCATATGGTCTCCAGGACTTGGTCCTTGAGCACTGCTGACTCATGGAACTATTTTAAGCAGGACAGTGGTATGAGGAGATTTGTTTGAGAATTCCATGTTCTTGAGATTGGAATTTTATTAAAGAAGGCTAAAAATGGAAGCAGGGAACCAAGAAATCATTGCATCTCTCCTTTTCATTTAAGAAAGAATGTGGCTCTGTCGTAGGCACCATAGCAGTGGCCGTGGGATGGAGATTACCTGAGTCAGAGTCTCCATGGCCAGCTGGCTGGTGAAATTTGGGTGAAGAAGGCAAGGGAGGAGGAATCCAAGGACTCTTGGTTTTCCGTCCTGGGCCAGTGGGGATGTCAGTCACACAAGCAGTTGCATGCTTGAAGGGGAAGAGGATAAGTTGTTTGGGGCTGTTGATTTTCAGTTCTGAGGGAACATTTGTGTCTTTTAAATGAAAAAGGAAGGAGAAATGTTGGTTTATTTCATATGTTGTAAATCGCTAATACCAACAGCCTTAAAAATCTCTGATAGTAACAAATGCTTAGATCTTGGTTTCTAATATCATTCTTAAATTAAAGGAACCAGGGCTCCTTGGGAAAAGGCCTGATTTGAGGGAGGGGAGGGAGAATATTAGATGAGGCTAGAGCATCTTGTAGTGCCAGAAAAGAGGAAGTGCTCAAAAAACCAAACAGTGAGGCTCTGTCAAAGCATCGCAAGAGCCAACTGAAGGAGCTCCCAGTGACTAATCTGGGACAATGCGAGCAACAATGAATAACACAGTCTTAGATTATAGCCCAGAGTGTGGAGTAAATATCCGTGAGTCCATACTAATATAAATAAGCAGAAGTGACAAATTCCCATACAGAATAACTCCAAACAATTTATGTAGTTATGACCCCGAAGGAGGCAGGGCATAAAATCCCACCCTTAAAGTATGGGCCGTACTTGGTGACTTGTTTCTAAAGAATGGAAAGTGGGTGTGGGGAGAAAGTACCTTGACATTGGAGAAATCTGACAGAGACCACCTTACCCTGCTGAGCCAGGTCGGCATCAACAGTGATAAGGCACGATGGAATGTACCCTTGATGTGATCTGTTGAGAATGATGCTTCACCTCTATTCACTTCTTCCCAGAAACCCATAACTCCCATCTAATCATGAGAAAAGCAGATAATTTCCAGTTGAGAGACATTTTACAAAATTGGACCAGACTAGTACTCTTGAAAACTGTCAACATCATCAAAAACAAGGAAAGTCAGAGAAACTGACACAGCCAAGAGGAGCCTAAGGAGATGTGATGATTAAATTGGATCCTGAAACAGAAAAATGATGATAGGGAAAAATTAATAAAATGTGAATAAAGTATAGAGTATATTAGTAATAATATCCTAATATTGATTTACTAGTTGTGACAGATATACCATAGTAATGCAAGATATTAACAATAGGGAAACCTGGGTGGGGAGTATTCGAGGATCTCTCTGTACTATCTTTGCACTTTTTCTGTAAAGTCTAAGACTATTGTAAAATAAAAAGTTTATCTCAATTGAAAAAAATGATAAGAGAACTGAGGAGGCAAAAAGCCAGCAGATAGTTAGAGATGACGATCTAAAAAGGTCCAGTCGGTGGTGAGTAGTTCTGTGAAGTCAGAAGAGGAGTGCTAGGTCAGTGACCTGGATTATGAATCACCTCGCAGAGTCAGAGTGACAGGGTGCCAGGAACACCTGTGCTCATCCTCAGGGTCGCTGTGGAAGCCTGTCTTGTTGCAGGGACTGGGGAGGAAGAATGATGTGAATTGTATTCTGCCCTGTGTCTGTGAGAGGCCAAGGGAGGAATGTGAAAGACAGTGTCTGTGTGAGAGCCAGGGGTGTCACAGAAATGAAGTGAGCCAGATGTACTCTAAAAGGGGACAGGGTTACAGGAAAATGGGTGTCGGAATGAAATCTCCATTGACAATGCAGCAAGAACAGGCAGGTATCCATCAAGGTGGGGTGGTGGATGGTGTGTTTGGAGAGAGGAGGATGTTTTTGAAATGAGAGTCAAAAATTGCATTAAAGTTGGTGTAAATTTGGCTTATTTTTAGAAATTACAGAAATGGAGGCAACAGGAGAATAGACATATGGGGGAGGACAAATTGGGGTATTAATCAGTGCCTCCAAAACCTCAGAGTTTCCGTGGGGGTCAGTGAAATGGAGCATGTGGGAATTAACCATACATCAGTAAGGGCTTGCGGTGGTTATTACCTGCAAATAGGAGAAATAGGTACAGCGTGATTTTGTCAGTTAAACACATCTTCCTAGAGGGTATGAATGAAAAGTTGAATCCTCTGTTGTTTTGAAGTGGCTGTTTTGTTTTAGTTCTTATATATTTATGATATTTAAATTAAGTAAACATGATAGTTGAGGAAGAGAAGGGGGAATTTGAGACTTGCATTTCCCTGATACTCCGCTGCTCATTTTGCTGCACCTTCTTTCTCAATTCCTATGCCTTTGCCTCACTGTAGTGGTTCTTTGTCATTGTATAAATTGTGTGAACTCGCACATTTGTGTGAGGTGAGAGGTGGACTCATAGAGCGGGCTCTACAGCAGAGCATCTGGGTTCTAGTCCCAGTTACACCCTTGACTAGCTCTTCTGCTTATTGACCTTGGCTTAGCAAAGTTCTCGATGTCTGTTTCTAAATCTGTAAAGTGGGGGTGGTGCCTATGTGCGTATTGGGTTGATGTGGGGAGTTAAGGGAGATAATCCATGTCAAGAGCTTAATATTACTGTCCAACACTGAATAAATGTTGCCCATAATTATCATTGTAATCATTATCCAGAGGAGAGAATGATTGTCAGTCATAATAAAAACCAAATTGTGTAGAGTTTTTTCAGAGTATTTTTATTTATTTTTTTGGTGAGGAAGATTAGCCCTGAGCTAACATCTGTTGCTAATCTTCCTCTTTTTTTTGCTTGAGGAAGATTAGCCCTGAGCTAACATTTGTGCCAGTCTTCCTCTACTTTATATATGGGATGCCGCCACAGCATGGCTGACAAGTGGCTTAGGCTTGCACCCTGGATCTGAACCCACAAACCTGGGCCGCTGAAGCAGAGTGCATTAAACTTAACCACTAGGCCACAGGGCGGGCCCCTCGAAGAGTATTTTTTTTTTTTTTTTTAAAGATTTTATTATTTTCTTTTTCTCCCCAAAGCCCCCCGGTACATAGTTGTATATTCTTCGTTGTGGGTTCTTCTAGTTGTGGCATGTGGGACGCTGCCTCAGCGTGGTCTGATGAGCAGTGCCATGTCCGTGCCCAGGATTCGAACCAACGAAACACTGGGCTGCCTGCAGCGGAGCGCGCGAACTTAACCACTCGGCCACCGGGCCAGCCCCCTCGAAGAGTATTTTTAAGAAAAAAATCATATAAAAGAATATCAGAGTTCATCTATTAACTAAATTTTGAGCCCTTTTAAAATAATTTTTAATGTCTTTGTTTAGAAGGATAATAACACCTTCTAGCTGAGAAAATTGAGACCTCCCTGTCACATAGGGAGGAATCTTCCAATCGCATCAGCGAGTGTTAACCACCTGCAGTCTTTGTAAATATTCTTAGAGCCCCCTTTTTAGTACACGTGTGCCAATGAAATATGTAGTTTAATATACAAGTAACGACACTAGGCGTGCATCCTGCTTTTTTATTCAACCTTATGCTGAAGAGATGTTTCCATGTGACTAAATATAAATATACATTAGCATATTATTCCATCAAATTGATATATAATACCGCATTTGATCAGTCACCTAATGGGAGACGTTCAGGTTAATAACAATTATAAGGCACTGTTGCCATTTTTTTTGTTGTTTGTTGTTGCCTGATAGGCCACGAATAGCTTGTTTTATTCACATTAGTTTGATTACTCTCAATATTAAACACCTTTCCAGATATGGGACATTTTCTGTTCCTTTTGTAAATTGGCTGTAGTTTCGTCAGTTTTCCAATGTATTTATGTTTTCTTAATTTAATACTGAGGTCTTTGTCACGTTAACCCTGTTTGTAATATATGTCCTGTATGTTCTTTCCTGTTTTGTCTTTGTCCTTCAGCTATGATTATACGGCTTTTCATCATACAGAAGTTTTTCTTTTGTTAATGTAGTAAAATCTATCCGTTATTTTCATTTTGGTTCTTGAGTTTTAAGATGTGATGTTTTTTCTAAAACTTGTGTGGATTCATTTATATTTTTACATTCCAAAATGTGTAGGTTTTTCTTTTTTCTTTTTTTTTTCTTTTTGTTTTGTTGTTGTTGTTTTCTGAGGAAGACTGGCCCTGAGCTAACATCTGTGCCCATCTTCCTCTGCTTGATATGTGGGACGCCTACCACAGCATGGCTTGCCAAGCGGTGTCATGTCCGCACCTGGGATCCGAACTGGCGAACCCCGGGCCACTGAAGTGGAATGTGCACACTTAACCGCTGCGCTACCGGGCCAGCCCCTAGGTTTTTCTTAATGTTATCTTTTTAAATTAACTTTTAGCTTAGTTGCATTATGATCAGAAAGAGTGGTCTGTGCGGTAAGAACTTCTTTGGCTTTTGTTGAGACTTTCTGTGTAAACTAGTGTAAGATCATTTCCCTCCAGTATCTTATGATAAAATTTCAAGCATACAAAAAGTTGAAAGAATTGTGCAGTGAACACGTGTATTTCTACCCCCTAGATTCTGCAAGTATTAACATTTTGGTATGCAGTCCTGTGTTACTTTAACAATGGGGGTGTGTTCTGAGAAAGGTGTTGTTAGCTGATTCCATCATTGTGCAGACATCACAGAGTGCACTTACGCAAACCTAGATGGTGCAGCCTACTACACACGTTGGCTAGATGGTACTAACCTTATGGGACCATCATCGTGCAGTTCATCGTTGACCAAAATGTTATCATGTGGTACGTGACTGTATTTGCTGTATGTGATCAGTTTTTATAAATGTTTTAGTGTGGTTTAAAAAATATATTTTCTTTTTTTTTTTTTTTTTAAAGATTTTTTTATTCTGTCCTTTTTCTCCCCAAAGCCCCCCGGTACATAGTTGTGTATTCTTCGTTGTGGGTTCCTCTAGTTGTGGCATGTGGGACGCTGCCTCAGCGTGGTCTGACGAGCAGTGCCATGTCCGCGCCCAGGATTCGAACCGACGAAACACTGGGCCGCCTGCAGCGGAGCGCGCGAACTTAACCACTCGGCCACGGGGCCAGCCCCTAAAAAATATATTTTCTAATCGAGCTTGTTAATTGTCTTTACTGGTATTTTTTCTCTTGACATATCAATAATTAAGAGAGGTGTGTATCTCCCTCTATGATAGTGGCTTTGCTACTTTTTCTTGTAGGTCTATTAATTTTTGCTTTATATTTTCAAGTTTTTAAATTAAACATCCAAACAGAATGCTTATGTCTTCTTGGTAAATTGAATCTTCTGTCTTTATTTAGAGATCCTCGGTATGCCTGATAATATTTTTTTGTTTTGGGTTTTTTTTGGTCTTAAAGTCTGTTTTGCCTTCTTTAGGTTAGCATTGGCCTAGTTTATATTTTCCATTTCTTACTTTTAATTTTTTTATGTCTTTATACTTTTTAAGGTGTGTTCTCTTATAAATTTCATAGAGCTGGATTTCTTAAATCCAGTTTGCTAAATCTTTTTAATTGATAGAGTTAATACATTTATATTTATTAGGATGAACAATGTATTAATTTATTTGGACTGGCTTGTGTTATCTTTATTTCTACCGTCTTTCTTTTTTTCTTAAATTTTTTTGATTTTTGGGTTAGGTTTGTGTATATGTATGGTTTGGTTTGGGGGTTTTTTTTCTTAGTTGGTTTTCTTATTCCAAGTTTTATTCTCTAATGATTTGGAAGTCTATAAAGTATTTCTGTTCTTTTATTAGTTACCCTTGCATTTTAATTTTCTGTGTCAACTTAACCAAACCTAGATTTTAAAATTACCTTCCTGCTCTCTTAAACAACACAAGGACTTTGGGACATCCCACCTCTCCCCGTCTCCTTCCAAATTACTTGCCATTTCCCCCATTATTTTAGTTCTTTCTTTACTTAAACCCCAAATATTAGATACTGTTATTATTTTATACAGACATTGTTTTTTGGCTATCCCTGCATGTTTATTGTGTTCCTGCTTAGACATTCTTTTCCTTTTCCTTCAAATATGTTATTCAGATTGTTGCATTTCCTCTGCTCTCTAGAGAGAACATTCCGTTATGGCTGTCGTCAGGTCTCTCTTGATGCATCTTTGGGTTGCTCCTTCTATTAAGATCAGCTCCTTATTTTTGGTCTTTTCTGGTTTCACCCACGTCTTAGACTTGGATTTCTTTTTATAAAATCCAGCTTGGAACAAGATGTGCTTCTTGATTCTGCGGATTCACATTTTTCATCTGGAAAGTGTCTGCCGTTCTCTTTGTCAACTGGATATACTTTTCGACCTTTGTATTTGTTAACATCTTTCATATTTTCCATCTCTACTTCTCTCTGCGGCATTGTGTGTATAGTTTCTCTGGGTTTGTCTTCTAAATCCTTAATTCCCCCTTACGTAGTGCCTTTCTGTCGTACCTTGTCCATTCAGTTTTTCATTTCCCCATTTACATTTTTCACTTCTAGAAGTTCCATTTTTTGTAATGTCATCTGCTTTTCATTCCTGGTAACCTCTTGTTGCATGCTCATATGTGGTTGTGGGGTTTACTTCTTCTAGCTTTTCACGCACAGTTTTATGTTCTGTATCTGACAGTGACTTTGGGGCACCGAACTGTGTCAATCTGCTGTTACTCTGACTCTCAAGCCCCCAGGTGGCTTGAATCCAAGCCTGGTGGCCCAAGATAGAACGCACAGGGCTCCAGAGGGGCTTCACTTGTGCTGCTGTGGCTTCTGACGAGAGCCAGGGAATGGCACAGATCCAGCCTCCCTCAGGTGCGAGCTCAGGGCCCGAGTGCCAGGTGCATCATCCCACCTTTCAGGCAGCCTCGGGTCCAAGTCCCCGAGCAGGTTTGCGCAGCCACCAGCCCCGGTGCTTGTCCCCCCAGACTGAAGGGGGTGTGGGACAGGGTCCTTCAGACCTGCCTGTTTATCCCTGTGTTGGTTAAACAGTCTTTGCTCCAGCTCAGCCTCTCTTCTAGTATCAGATTTCTTTTTCTTAAAGTATATTATTTAGAAGTTCTTTCATATATGTCTTTTGGTGATAAAATTCTGCTTTTGTCATCTTGTAATTTTCTTTATTTTACCCTTGTTTTTGAGAGAGAGCTTTACTCCATTAACAATTCTAGATTGTTACAGTTTCTCAATAGTTTAAAGCTATTCCCTCGGTTCTGTCTTCCACCGCATCTGTTGAAAAGGCTGCTGCCAGGGCTTTAAAAGTGGTGCAGGCTGAGAGGATAGTCTGGCCCTGCAGGTGTTATGGCTGTCCTGTGCAGGAGCCTGGCAGCCTAGGGCCTCTGGGCAGGGGGCAGGGCGTGGGGGGCTCAGCATTACTGTGTCCTACTGCTTTTTATTAGGAACTTGGAGTCATTTAGAAATTTACTTATTTCCTCAGTACAGAAAAGAATTATACATGAATGCAGAATATTACTTGTTCATTATCAGTTTTTCATGGTTCTCTTTTTCCTTGGTAATAAGGAGAAAAATTATGAAATAGTCCTTATAGTTGCTTAGTTTCTACCAGAAAATTTAAAGACAGTCGCAGTTATTTACAGCCTAAAGAAGAATATCCCTTCAACTTTACCACATTTCAAAATAGCTATTTTGAATTATGCTAAAAATAATCAGTCTCAACTTTTGAGAGAGGGAAAAGGACTGTCTAGAAACCTCTGTATTTTTCTTTTTTTAAACCACCTAAACCTGGGTAGAACCAACAGATCTTTTCCGTAGGCAGAGGGGAAGTAATGGCAGTGAATTCCCCTGGCCCTGGAACTTCAGCCAGTCCTCAGGGCTCCCACTACCAGAGAACAAACTGGAGTGGAACACACGAGACTGTCAGTGACATCTTTTGTAAATCAGAGGCAAGGGAGGAGAAGAAGGAGCTGTCACAGGAGGTCAGATCAGATATTTAAGAAAAATATTTGTCATCAAGCTTAAAAATAGCATTGCTGATGGCAAATTAAACCAAAAAGCCAATAATACAGTATTAAAATTACAGTTCCTAATGTGATATTGCAGAAGGAAGAATCTTATGTACCAATGATTCTTCTCCAAGCTACAGAACCACAGTGTGAAATTATTTTAAATGAACCACTGACTTTTTAATTCTGCTCATTTCCTTATCAAGTGGTTTGCCTTTTTGAGAAATTCATTTTTAATCATCTTTACGTGTAATGTATTTTGCTGTAGTTTGTATAACTCTCTCTCCTCTACTAGGATGTGAGCTACATCAGTGTAGGGGACTTCTCGGTATTCCCAGCACTTAGCAGAGTATCTGACATTTATTAGGTATTCCCTAAATATTTCTTGAATGAATAAATTTGTGATTTAAAATTAGCCTAGGCTAATTATGGTTTTGTATTATTTTCATGTTTTTCATTGTCTGTCTTGTCAATAGTAATCCAGTACTTTCTTTAGATGCTTATAATAATATATCAAAGAAAGGTATGCTGATGGATTTTGCACAAATTGACAGTGGTACTAAGATAGAAGGTCCTTTCTCTTTCATACACATCAATTCCCAGGCAGTCGGTGTTTTTCATCACCAGGGTGCCAGGCCCCTTTAATCTTGCCATTCCATCATTTGTAGCATGCCTCCTCATGGCCTAGGATGGGTGCTGGACCATAGCCATCACATTTGTATTCCAGCCCCAAGAAGGAGGGAGAGATGGACATTCCACAGCGCTCTCCCCCGTGAAGAACACAAATGTGTATATAGTGCATTCCCTTTGTGAAACATTGGCCGAGACATAGTCACGTGACCACACCTAGCTACAAGAGAGGAATGCAGTACTGTACCTGGCCAGAAGACAACTTTTCATTATCCAGCATGAAGGAGAAAATATCATTAAGGAGCGAATAGAAATCTCTATTGCACATAGAGAATTTTAATGCTTACCAGTTTTTAAGAGGCTTAAAGGATCATTTAGAGGTTAAAGTACCTCAGTGGTATTTTTAAATTGAAGATACTCAATTCTGAGAGTTTTGGGGTGAGGATAAGATAGGGATACTGCATGAAAGCACACCGTTTAGTTATATTTTAATGTCAGTTTTGGTTGCTTTTTCACTTGGGCTTTAAATCTTTGAGGAATTGTGTCTACAATGTATTAAACAAAGCCAACAGACAAGGCCAGAGTCTTCTCAGAAGTATTGCTGAAGGAGAAATGTTTATCCTTGACGTAAGAATTCACTTACAATAAGCTTAATTACTTTTTAATATGTAAATGAAGCCTATTCCAGCCTCAGGCCTCTAGAAGTCTCCTGTGTTAGGGGTTTGTGGACGTGAACACACATGTGCAGGCCAAGGCTGCGGGCTGGGAGTATCCAGGCAGCCCCTGAGTGCGTGCAGAGAGCTCATTGTGGCGCACAGGGGAGCCCAGGTGGCAGGGACAGCTGCGGTGCTGAGAACTGCTGGGCCAGGCGCCCTCCCACACCCGGTGGAGCGAGCACCGCCCTTTGGCCCTCTCGCCTGGACCGCTCTGAAGGGCAAGTGTGGTGTGAAAGGGGATTGCAAGGAAGTGACAGTCATCAGCGCTGAGACGTGGAAGGCAAAGCTTTGAGGCTGAACAAAAGGGAAAGAGAAGGAAGGCCCCCCAGTCAGCAGAGGTCTAAATATTTCACTCGAAGGACAGAGGTAAATTAAACATTAATTTAGAAATCTGGTTAAAGTTAGCACATGTATGATTTTAAGTCCCAGAAACCCTGCCTCTCACCAAGGGAATGTCTCGGTTTTGAGAGTGTGTTATCTGACGGCACTTCGTGCTCTTGCACAGTCAGCTGTTCACAGTAGCGTTTCTGCCCCTAGTCTAATGTGGGGCCGCTGTGAGTGAGTGAGTACAGCCTTGCTCTCTTGGAAGCTTCAAACCACGATGATTTGAATCTTAGAGACTAGACGATAGAAACTCTTTTTGCTAATCCTGAGAGAAAGTAGGAAGAATAGTAATTAGAACCTGTCTGCTGCCTACGGACAGGCAGCCGCAGCCCAGGACTCCTTGTCTGCCTCAGCTCCCCGCTGTGACATCTGCTGCCGTGCTGCTGCCGTGTCGTGGTGGGATGCCCTCCTCGCCCTCTCCGGGCCTCCCTCCCAGGCTTGCTGAGCGGTCCGCAGGAAGCCTGTGTGGTTGTCCCTGTAGTAGCTGAGCCCCTGTGCCCAGCATCCATCCGTCTCACCAACTCCTGCCCTTACTGAGGAGCCTTTGGGCCCATAGCACTGAGCCCTAGAGAGTCAGGGGCCCGAAGTCCTACGTTCATTGCTGTAGCCCAGCGCTGCCCAGTGCTGCTGTCTGCAGTGGTGGGAGTGTTCTGTCTGCCCCAGCCAGCACAGTAGCCACTAGCCACATGAATCTGCTGAGTACTTGAAATGTGGCTGATGTGACTGGGAACCAGACTTTAATTTGATTTTAACCAATTTAAGTGCAGATAGCTTCATGTGGCTGCTGTAGTGGACAGTACAGCTCACACCTAATATTAGTGTCTTAGCAGTTGTGCAAGGGTTAAAAAGGCTCCTTTGAACTCATTTGGGAATCTAACAACCTAATGCTTGGGTTTGAGTGTTGAGGTTTGACAGTATTCTAAAAGCTTTATATAAGCTAGATTTTTGTCAAATGCGTTTACAGGAGTTTAGAATCTACCCTTTGACAATTATTTATATAGTAAAGAATTGCCTCATGACAAAGGCCAGTAGTTGTGTTTTGTTCACGCTGTGTCAGTAGTGTTTATTGTTTCATTCGCATTATCTCCCAGTTGTGGAGAGTTTGGGCTCAGAGGAGGTATAAGCCCCGTGGAGCTGAAGCTGAACCACTGCAGAGAAGAGTGCACGTCACAAGCCGGTCGGACTCCCAGCACGTGTGAAAGACGGGCCGCCTACACGCCGCTGCCTGGGTCCTGAGGGTTCACTTCAGGTGTCTGTTCTAGGCCCCCTCAGACTGTGAGCACAGCGCCTCAGGTGCTCCGCGGGGTTTCTCAGCATCCTCCACCAAGGAGCCTAAAGTAGATTGGCTTTTCTTGATTAAATTAATGGAAATGTGTCAAGGGTGGTGTTGCTGGTAAAGTTTTCCAATGATTTTGTGTACTTCAGCCTCATTTTTATTTTCTCATTTGCCAGATGTCCCATTTAAGAGAGTTCTAATGTATGGACAAATGTTAAAAATCCATTATTACTCAAAAGTAGTTGGAAAAAACTAAACTGCGTACTTGCTAAAGCATTAGTTGGCCTTAGGTTTTTTTTGTTCAAATGGGGTTGTCTTCACCTTGAAAGTAAAAGTAATACCTGGTAATAGGCTTTATTTTCACAAAGAAATATGTGCTCTCTCATTTTTTTGAAACATAACCTTCCTGGTCCATCGTTAATTTTCCCATTTGGGACAGAAATGAGTACAGTAAATTCTTTGCTTTCCACTTGACTAAGAAAAATAAATGTATAACTGGGTTGGCTAATGCCAACTGCCAGTCTCATAGTCAGGAAGAGGACATCTCCTTTCTCCTGCTCTTTTCCCTCATCCAAAGGCTTTCGTGGCCAGCTGCCTCCTTGAAATCCCTACTGGGCTGTGTACCTTGCTCAAATCCCCCACATGTCTGAAACAGACTCTTGGTAGCTGCCCCATAGCCACCCCCAGCCTTCTCCTTCTCGGTGCATGGCATCAGCACTCTGTCATCTCTGATCCCCGTTTCTCTCACATGTGTCCAGTCGTTCAGCACTCTGGGCTCTGTTTCCTAAACACCTCCTGAATCTCTCCGCTTCTCACTGCCACTGCTGCCCATCCTCCCACCCTCTCTTCCCTGGGCTCCTGAAAGAGCCTCCCTCCCACCTGCTCTTCCAGCTCGGATCCTCCCCTCGCCCCCACAGTGTGTTCAGCTAATGGCAGAATCAAGTCATGCCTCCCTCTGCGCAGAACAGTGGCAGTCAGGCATGTGGATCAAACTCTCACCAGACAGTAGGGGCATCTGTAGTATTTCTGGAGGAAAGGAAACTACACCCTTAGAGTTCTGGGGACTTACATTCTTATTTCATCCTTAGCACCGCCGCGTGCAGTAGGAATTAGCATTCCTATTTTACGAATAGATGGGCTGAGGTTTACAAGTGTTAAGTAATAGCCGAATCCATCTTATGGCAAAGCCAAGATTCCAGTCCAGAACTCTGATAGGAAAATAAAGTGCTTTTTAAAAAATTATGGAATAGTTGCCGGAAAAGGAAAGAAGGGAAGAAAATGCTCAGGAATAGTGCCTTAAAGATTCTCAGGTGTTTTTCTTTTATGTGCTTATTTTACTACTTCCCATAGTGGCTGGCACCAAAATTCCTGAAATGCAAAGTCCCTGACTTTTTAGGAGGCAACAAGAAAGGGAAGAACTTGGGTGGACACTTCTCCGTCTTCATATCCTCTAATCAGAGTAAATGATGCAGCTCTGAAAAGATAAGGAAGTTACAAACGAAAGGGTTTGTGTGGTTAGAAAAATAAGTGGAAAAACCAGGATTATGAATTCACTCACAGGTAAAAGCAGAAAACAGTATGTTATAGAAACCGAGAAAGAATTTTATAAGGATGTAGCGAGCATAGTAATAACAGAATAAAAAAGGAGAACCAAGACCAATTTTGGATTTAGCAAGGAGTTCATTGGGTTAGGTATTAACTAGTAGTCAGATTGTAGAAAAGGGAATGAAAATGTTTGGATATAAGATCAGCCATGGTAAACTCAGACACAATTTCTGTGGTTTTTTTAGAATGCCAGCTTTCAGTTATAGATGAAGTCACTTGTTTTGTTATTTTTTTATACTTTAGTTTATTGTTTCCTTATGTAATTCTGAAAACATACCTGTATTTTGCTTTTCTCCTTAGTCCTTTTTTATTTTCCATGTGTCTCCTGACATTCCTTAATGTCTAGAAAGGCTTTATTTCATTTTACCAGTGCACGATTGCCATCTAGTGGCCAAAAACCTGGGTCACTTAGTACCCAAAGAAGAAAAAAAGAACGAGCCATCTTCCTATCTGTTTCCTTGGCCAAAGTGCATTGAGGCTCTTGATAATAATGAATAATTCTGTAGCCTGACCTAAAGAAAATCTCTCGATTTTCAGTAGTTCCACACTTACAACTTTTTGACCTTAGGCCAATCACTTAATTTCCCTCTTTTGTTTGCTGTGTGAGACTGAGATGATAAACCATCAATGGAATGAATCTTTTAATCAAAAAAGCTTGTTTTAAAAAATAGTCAGCTTTTAGGATTAATCCAAGACATTTTTTTTTTTAAACTTCCATGGTGTATCCCAAAGAGTTTCCTAATCAGGCCAGTCTACTCTCTCTACAAGTCTGCTCTCTCTACATGTCTGCTCTCTCTGCAACATTACCCAGTTGGAACTGATGTTGCAAGGCCAACCCTCAAGCAATGTTCAAAAAAGAGTTTATTTACACGTTGTAATTTTCAAAGAGGCAATATTATAGAAGAGTTTTCAACAATAAGGGTTAAAAAAAGACAAAAGACTTTCTACTTAAACCAGCTGGTATTGATGCTTTCTGCACATCTGGAAAATAATTTGTCCCACCCCTTCTGTGAATATGCTGGTGAATTGGAGCTTTGTTATACTTCCTTCCTGAATAATATATAGAAGAATAAATAATTTAAACTGCTTTTATATTCTTGCAATAATGTCATTAATTGATTTGGTTGTGTTATTTGTTAATATGTTTCTTTTTATATTTCAGAAAAGATGTTGGTTTGAAGCGGTTTTTTCCTAGGAGTTTACTGGATTCTGTCAAGGTAAGTAGAGTTGACTTTATGATAATCAGATGACCACATTATGCAAATACCTCACCCGAGGTGACTGCTTTGGGGAAACAAAATGATGTGGTTTTCCCCCTTACGTGTAAAAGTTATAATCTAAGAAACTAAGAGTTATTCTAGTCATATTAATGGCAAGCAGATTTTTATAGGTACAGCTTTCCCCCACAAAACCATGGTTTCACTTCTTGTGTGTGATACTCAGCGAAGTACAAAACTAAGAATGTTGCATACATAGTAGTCCTTGTCACCTGGATCTTTATAGTCTCAGGTATTGTGACACAGCAGTTTGTGAAAGAACATAGTGGTAGCTGGATTGTGTGTGTGTGCGCATTCTGAAGATCTGTCTTCTGTTTCAACTACTTGGATACTCCTCCTCATTAGTAACTTTTGCAGAGCCTCCATTCAGGTATGCTAGGAGGGCGCAGACTATGGGTCAAGGCAGAGTCCAGCTCCAGATGAGCTCTGCCATTTACCAGTCTCATGGTCTTGGGCCTGGTTTCTTATTTCTACAATGAAGAAAATAACATTTTATAGGGTCGGTGTGAATATTTAACAGATTAATGTATATGTGTTATTTATCACAGTACTTGTCGCAATGCAGTTCATAAACCGTGGCTGTTAAAGGTCATGTTCTACACCGGGACAGCCCTATGGAAGACCATCCCATCAACTGACGCCCAAGCAGGATAAGACATATGTCATGAGAGATGTAGCATAATGGATACAAATACTGCTCTGAAGCCAAACTACCTTGGTGAAAGTTCTGACCTCATCAACTTGAATTGTGTGGGACTTTGGCCAGGTTACTTAGTCTTCCTGTATTTTAGTTTCCACATCGGTTAAGTGAGGATAAAACCGTTTTCTGACACATGGGGTTCTTGTGAGGATTAAATGGGTTAACAGGTATAAAGTCTTGGAACGGTGAACACAGAAAGAACTCACTAGATGGTGTCTAGTGTGAAGAGGATGATGAGCGTCATCCTTATTACTAAGAATGATAAAATGCCAAATTCAGCAGTTTTTATTGCTTTAATCTGAGACACATTTCCATACAAGAGTTTCTTGGCAATTGTGCTATTATTGTCTGTTCTCTACACGTAGTCAACTCTGTTTCGTTGCCTGTCTTTGGGTCACAGTGTTGGTATGAAATGCAATCTGTGACAAAAGCGCTGTGTTCAGATGTCTGGGTTCTGCTTGCTCTTTTTCCCGTCAAGACTAGGACTGTAAGGAGAGTCGTGGATTTTCCCCCGAGTCCGTCTTCTCAGCCTCGTGCGGGGAGGTAATCATAGCCCTCCCTTTCTCACAAAGCCTCTTGATAATCTAGTGGGAAATGAACATACACGTGTTGGTTTTAAAGTATACAGTACTCTGCAAATGTAGTAAGACGTATTTAAGAACAGGAGAGGAGACATATACTCTTCTTTAATGTTTTGGGCCCTTTTTCCAGTGTTGCTACTCTGCTTCTTTATTTTCATTAGAGTGTCCTGACCTATTAATGAAGTACTGGAGTGAATTGTGGGGGACCAACTCTTCCAGCACATGCCATGCAGTTGGTGAAGGCTGGGTACCAGCCAGAGGTGGGTGGGACACTGTTGCCACTGACAAGTAGCCCATAGACCGTAGGCATGAGTGAGTTGGCTCGGGTATGGTATTCAGAGGACAAAGAGCTTCAAGTGGAGTTTGGCGTGGTGGGTTGGAGGTGAAATCCAGAGCACTTGGGGGGACATGAGAACAGCAGAGTTGTGTCCTTCTGGAAAGTTATGGCTGCCGGTTGGCCATACTCTTGAGATGGGAGGACAGAAGACTCAGTTGACATGGAGAGTCCCTGATGTGGGCATTGAGAAGGCATGGGAAGATCCTTGAGTGGAAAGGATGCCTCTTTGCGTAAATCTGCAGTTTCCGGGGGCGGGGGAGCAGGGGCCATGGGGAGATGACGACACGGACAGACATTCAAACGAGTGTAAGACATAGTTCTTTAGCACATTTACATTGTCATTGAACAAGTGCACTAGCCACTGTGAAATTAAAAAGCAGAAAAGTATATGAAAATGGCTCTTGCACGTTAGTAGTATCATCAGCAGTTCTCAAATGTGAGGCCCTTGGTGGCCTCAGAATTATTGCGAAGTCTCCTCAAAGCTATATGTAGGTTAGCAGTTATCACAGGAGGTGTGACTCCTGTCATTTGGGAGTCCCAGAAATTATTGTACATTTAAAAAGAGTCCTCATACTCAAAACAGGGCACTGTGGGTACAGGTCACAGGTTCCATGGTGTAAGTATAGCCAAGGTGACACAGAGGCCCTAGCAGGTTTGGCAGAGGGCTGGCCCAACCCTCCTGCATGGCCCCATCCCTGGGCCCCTGTGAGTGGCTCTTCTAAACCTCAGCTTCAGTGCTCGCTCTCACACAGTCTCCTCTCCACCCTAAGGAGAGAGGGAGAAACGTTCTTCTCTGTCTTCAGACTCTGCTCGACATCTTAATTTTTAATTTTGCTTTCTCAATTTTTAATTACGTAGTTATTTACTTGTTTGCATTCTATCTGTGTGCTTCCACTATATTTATAGATCCATGAGGGCAAAGACAGTATCTGCTGCATTCTCCACTCTTAAACCCTGTGTTTGGCACGGTACCTGGCACGTAGTAACTTTTGGTAAAGCTATTTAAATGACATTAAATGAGTAAATGAAAGGATAAGTAACTTTAAAGGCAACTTGAAAGATGAATAGAATTAGGGAGACACTTTCAGGGTAGAGGGGACAGTGTGGAGAAAGGCGTGAAGACAGGATGAGTCAGCCTCTTTCAGAAGATAGAACTGTAAAGCTGGAGCAGTTTGTTTCCTGGGTATGCCTGCTCTGCTGCTGCCACCACTCCAGAACAGTGCCCGTTCCTGCACCAGATTTGTTCCCTCCAAGTGTCTCTCAGGCTGCCCCTTGGGATCTGTCCCAGTCGGCCCCCTGTCCTGGTGTTGCTGCTGACTCTCATGTGCATTTCCTGCTGCCTGGAGTTGCAGCTTGTCGTCCGTCAGCCCTGTCTGTGTTCAGCACTCAGACGATGTGCATTAGGGGCACAGGGGAGTCATTGCAGATTTCGCAGCAGCAGAGGGAGGTGCTCATTTTCTGGATTTTGCAGTGAGATCTGACAGGAGCATGGAGGTCAGGCAGAGAGCAGAAAGACTGGGGCAAGAAGGTTGGAGGTGATGTAGGTGAGGGAGACGTGCAGTGATCGGGCCTGGAGGTAGTCTTCCACCGGAGTGGAAAAGATGGAATTGACCTTGGGGAACCTGAGAAAACTTTTCACGAACCAAACAAATGGTACTTGTGTTTTTTAATTTCAATTGCGGCTGATTTTGATGCGAGTAAGGGAAAACAGGATTAACTGTTAGCTATTGTTAGGTAACCTCGCTCCTACTGCAGGCCTCCGAAGGACTTTGCATCTCATGGGGTGAAAACCGAGTCCTCACCATGGCCTGCATCCTCCATCCCCTCTTCTTCAGACCTCGTCACATGTCCTTTGCCCACTGGCTTCCTCAGGCACACGGCAGACTGTGGGCTTGCTGCCTGAAGATCACCTCCCTCCACTATCCAGATGCTCAGGGCGCATAAATAGAGAACTCAAATAAGCAAAAATGGAGCAGCAGATTACCTGTGACCCCACTGCACAGAAAAAAGAGGTGTAGTTGGTTTATCTCCTTCGCTGTGTGCTGATGCGTGTGTGTGCCTGTGCACACACACGTGGCTGTGTATGAGTCCCATCTCTGGTGCTCTCCTTTTAAAGGCATCTGTACTACACAAACAGGTGGTTTCATCATATTTTTTCCTGTAACATTGTGATACAGATTTTAATGTCAATAAATTAGTTCCACACAACAGTCTTGAGGGCTGCGTAGAACATTGGGTCGACAGGCACACTGTGCACTGTGTAACCCATCCATGTGTTACTGCACACAGTTCTGCAGTGAGCTTCCTTGTTGCTGAATCTTCGCATAGTTCTGTAATTATTTTTAAATAATAATGTCCTGGGGCTGGCCCTGTGGCCTAGTGGTTAAGTTCGATGTGCTCTGTTGCGGTGGTTCGGGTTCACAGGTTCAGATCCCAGACATGGACCTACACTACTCATTAGCCATGCTCTGACAGCGACCCACATATGAAATAGAAGATTGGTGCAGATCTTAGCTCAGGGCAAATCTTCCTCACCAAAACAAAAAAACAGAATAATGTCTGGGGATTTTAATTTCTGGATCAAGAGTTGGCGTTTTTAAGGTTTTTGATTTGTGTTGCCAAATTGCCCTTCGGAGAGGCTGTATCAACTCAAGCTCATAATAGTGGAATGTGCGAGTGCCTTTATATCTTCGCCCTGGCCAGCTCCCCATCATATGCATATATGGCACGTTTTTAATGCCTGACTTTCTACCACATGTTCTAAGAAGCAAATTATTGCCTTACAAATTCTATTTAAGAAATAAAACTCAAAAGCATTGAATTGTATGCTTAAAAATGGTTAAGATGGTATATTTTATGTGTATTTTATTACAGTTATTTTAAAAAATAAAGCTTTGATAAATATGACATTTTGTAGTAATGTGAACACAGGTGGTATTAGGTGGTGAGTAGGACAGAAATCTTTGATGCTAGCTGTTATTTCTGTGGTCTTTACTTATTGTTGACTCTAAAAAGATCTTTGTAATCTTATCGTGCAGGCCAAAACACTCAGAAAACTGATCCAACAAACATTTAGACAGTTTGCCAACCTTAACAGAGAAGAAAGTATTCTGAAATTCTTTGAGATCCTCTCCCCAGTGTACAGATTTGATAAAGAATGCTTCAAGTGTGCTCTTGGTGTAAGTATGGGGACATGGGAAAGAATGGACTAGGTGTGATTTCTTTTGCTTTGCTCAGCAACATATGTCTAAATTTCTGATTGAAATCTAGTTTGTCACATTTTACCAACATGAGATTGTCATTTTGTTATTTTATGGTGGGAAAAATGCAAAAGATGATCAATGTGAGAATAAAATCATCTTTTCTTAGTAGCATGCCTATGTTCATAATTAGATGTCTTCAATTCCAGCCTAACAATTCATTGAATAACTGCTCCCTAAGGGCTAGTGTACCTCTTCAAATAGTCTTCGCAAAGAAACTGTTAGCTTCAGACGCGCTGGGATGAGCACAGTTTCTCTCTCTGTAGGCTCTGCAGATACTGGATTAATGAAGTGATGAATATTTTATGTTATTTGGTTAGATGGATTAATAGCAAGCTAAGCCAGCCCTTCTTTGGTTGTTTTAATGTGTTCATAGCCTTTATCTGAAATATTTCTTTTTCCTTCTGGTACCTCTGTCCTCACCTGTTTCACCTTCAAAAGTCAAGCTGGATTATTTCAGTGGAACTGGCAATCGGCCCGGAAGAAGGCATCAGTTACCTCACGGACAAGGGCTGCAACGTAAGTCTGTTTGGGGAGGCCCCAGACTGCCTGTGCCCTGACACACACCTGTATTGGCCTGGACCGTAGACAGTGAGGACTCAGATTAAGGAGATGGGGCATTCTTATGAAAAAGACATCATTCTGCAATTAACTCTTTCCATTTCACAGTGATTGTTGCTCATGGTGGAGAGAGGAAGAGAAAGTCTAGGCCCATGTTGAAATTCTTTAGAATTCTTTAGTTTTTGAAGGAAGTTAATCATACAAATTGTGTATATGTTCATGAGATCTGAAAAGAGTTGTTAGTTTCTCTGGAGAAGTTTTAAATACCATTGTCTTCATTCAATTCTATATCTGATTTAAATATAATTGTATTATATCCTTTGAAACAGCTTCTTCTGGCTTTTTCCAGAAAAAAAAAATTTCATACTTTCACAACTCTGCACAAATCCCTACTACCCCCTTTTACCTTACTGAGAAAAAAGTGTCCCTTAATGCCACACTGGACCTTCTTTTGTTCTCTTGTGGGGGAAGTACTAACCTTTTCTTGGTTATTCCTGTTTCTTTCTTTCATGGAGTGTTATTGAGCACCGGCTTTGTGCCAGGCCTGGTCCTGGGGTGAGAGATACAGCAGGGAACAAGATAGACAGAGGTGCTGGCCCTTAGGTAGCTTGCGGTCGAGTGGGTAGACAGATGTACAGGAATGTGCAGTTCTCATGTGTCGTGTGATCTTAGTGCTGTGACGGAGAGCAAAGTGCACGAGGGACGGCGTGCTCCCGTTTAGACGGGGTTGGGGACGGGGTGCTGAGGCTTCTCAGCCCTTGCACCAGCAAGCGTTCTTTCTCACTCAGTGTGTTCATACATGTTCCTGGACACACATGTTCACATAAATGCAGAAATATGACCAAGCCATAGCTTACCATCCCTGCCTTTCCCCCAGTGCACTCTTTCCTTCCTCCCCATCCTTTCGCTTGAATCCTTCCATGGGCCCTCCCATGAACTCGTTCCCTTCCCGCCGGGTTAACATGGAAATGACTCAGTAATTTTCTTCTGTGCTTTGTTATTCAAAAGTGAGGTTATCATGGGGCATCCTGACCTACATCTTGGTCTCACTCAGTGAAACGTGGACAAGATCCCTTCAAGTCCACGGTGGCTCTGCCCCTCCTCTCTGGTGGCCAGGTGGGATTAACCACACAAAAGGCAAGCTCTGCTCACCGCAAGACAAAAGCCAATTGTCAAGAGGCAAGATGGGGGCAGAGAGAGAGCATTTTATTACAGCTTGCTAGCAAGAGGTAAGATGGCCGACTAATGTCCAAAAGAACCGTCTTAAGAAGGGCTCAGAATCTTGAAGCAGTTATGTAGGCCAGTGGGTTATAGGGGACAGGTTAGCAATGTTGACTCTCTGCTGTTACAGACTGAGAGTTGCCACACCAGATCTTTCAGTTTTCATGAATGATGGCTATCAGCATAGACTCTCTGTTTGGGGGTCATCAGGTTCCTAAAGAACTTAAAAGAACGAGGTGATCATCTTATCACAACTGGGAGGTATATACACTAGCGAGGGTCATAAAATCTACAGAACAGGTGGCTCTCCTGGAGGGTGCAAATCCAGCTGGGTTAGTTAGTCAGAGGTCATTCAAAGTTACAACATGGTCTCTTTTCTACAATATGGCTTCCCTTATGTCAGTCTTGTGTTGAGCCGGTTTCAGTGGGATCACATGAAGGGCATTTACTTTGCTTACAGATTTCTGCCTTGCAGATGTGATATAATAAACATTATTTTACATATGTCTTTATCTTTATGTACTACTGCCTTTTCTCCTTAAGGAAGAGATTACCAGGGGATGGAACTGTAGGATCCCTCCAAATACTTGTAATTGTAAAAGCAACTGCCAGATTGCTTTTCAGGAAGGCTGAGAAACTTCACGTTGTCCCAGCAGTGAATGAGACTGGTGCTTCCCACTCACTTACTAGCAGCAGTTTTAAAAGCTTTTTAAGTTTTCCATTTCAACAGGTGTGAAGTGACATTTTCTTGTTACTCTCTTTGCTTAATAGCTGAGGCTCATATGTCATTTTCAAATAGTGATATGTTGTTTTCAGATAGTGATATCCTGGAGTAGGAAAGGGGGCATTTGTGTGTGTGCATGTGTGTGTGCATGCACATGTGTGAAAGAGAGCAAATTTTTTTTAGCATTTACAAAGTCCTTTATGTGTATATATTTTTATACATATATAATAAATATATATATAATAAAGATTATTTTTTTAGAGTAGTTTCAGTTTTACAATGAAATTGAGAGGAATGTATGGAGATTTTCCATATACCCCCTGATAAGTTCTTTTTCTCTTCAATTTGTAAGTCCCTTTACACATTCAGGAGGTCAGTGTGTTTTCATTTATCTTGGTTACAATTCTTTTACAAATCTCTCATTGGCTGTTGACCTTAAGCACACCAATCTGTGTCCCATCATGCCCCTTTCTAGTCACTAGTCGCACACCCCAAGGGTGACCGCTATCCTGATTTCTAGAATCATTGATTAACTTTTCAATAAATGCTGCTGAGTCAGCTCGACATTCATTGAGGAAAACAGAATGGATTTTGACCCTTATCACACACCATAATGAAAATCCACTCCAGATGGAGTATTGGTTTACATGTGAAAGGTAAAATGTTAAAAGTTTTAGAAGAAACCATAGGAGAGTAGCTTTATAACTTTGGGGTAGGCAGAGATTCCTTAAACAGAACGTAGAAAGTGCTGTCTCTCAAAGAAAATTTTCGTAAATTAGACTACATTGAAATCAAGAACTTCATTTCATCAAAAGATAGTAGAAAGGCAAGCCAGATATTTGCAAGAAATAGATTTGACAACAGACTCTTAATCCAGGATAAAGAATGACAACAAATCATTAAGAAAAGGGCAGATGACCCAATGGAGGATATCCAGATAGTCAGTAAATAGTGGAAGGGGGTTCAGCCTCATAGTCATCAGAGAAATGCACAGTGTAAACTGTTACACATTCCAGTAGAATGGCTAAAATGAAAAAGACTTAGAATACCAAGTATTGGCAAGAACGTGGAACAGCTGACGCTTTCATATACTGCTGGTGAGAATATAAATTGGTACGACCTCTTCAGAAAGTTCTATGACATTATCTTTTCTTTCCTTATAGATTTTTTAGTCATAGCCCTTAGATTAGGTTTGTAGTCTCTTATATTTTCTTGCAAGAGTTTATCTTTTCACATTTATATCTTTAACCCTTCTGGGATTTTGCACATGGTACAAGAATCCACGTAGATTCCTCAGGAGAGCAGATTAAAGGTGGGGCCTGCAGTTGGGTCAAGAGGAAAGGCTCTGGAGTATACGGCCAAGAGTTCCATCTTGAGTCACTCCCATGCTGGCATTGTGACTTTGGGTCCATTCCTTCACAGTCGGCTTGTGTTTCCTCTTCAGTAAAATGACAACAGTAATTGCACGTACCTAATAGGGTTGGTAGGAGAATTAAATAGGTTAATAAATTTGAATTGTTTAAATCATGGCCTAGCACATAGGAAGTACCTAGAAAATGTTGGCTCTCATCATTATTACAGTCTTGCTATTGTTGTCCGTATTCCAGGTGAGCAGCCACCTGTGTCCACACAATTTATTAAGTAGTCTAATCTTTGACCTCTGAATTGAACCATCCACTACGTTTATAATGTGCTTCTGGATCCTCTCTCCTGTTCCACTGGGCCAGTTCCACACTGATGTGATTGCTGTAGCTTGCTACTACAGCCCAGGTTCATCTTTTTTTGTATCCTTTCTTTGTATATCATTCTTCTTTTGTATTCTTTCCTAGCTATTTAGTCTTTCAAAACCAAAGTTATAAAGTTAACAGCTGTTGGCATTCCAACTTCTGTGTTAATTTTGTGAAATTTCGTGACAGTGGCTGTCTTTGGGTTTAAGTTACCTGGTCCAAGAATGTGGTATGTCTTTCTGTTTGTCAGGACTGCTGTTATGTCCTTCAGTAAGATTTCGTCGTCTTTTTCCTAAAAGTCTTTCGGATTAAACTAGTTCCTGAGTGTTGTGCAGTTTTTGGACTTACAGTGAAT
Organism: Equus quagga; assembly: GCF_021613505.1. Lineage (NCBI taxonomy): Eukaryota > Metazoa > Chordata > Mammalia > Perissodactyla > Equidae > Equus > Equus quagga. The sequence goes on from NC_060282.1 coordinate 3,699,694, forward strand.
GGATATTCTTTGTGGCCGTTTCCAATTTAAACTTCCTTCTGTGAGCATAGCGGAATATACTTGCTTGCTGTTTATCATATATTAAACAACCTTATCATTCATTTAATGTCACTTTTTATTAGAATCTTAGATTTTATAGGTATGTAATCATGTAATCAGCAAAAAAAAGAATTGTTTTAACTTTTTTCTCTAATCTATACAATGTTTTCCTTTTCTCATGTTTACAGGAGCCTCAAAGATCATGTTTTATAATGGGTGGTAGAGGGTACCCATATCTTGTTTTAGATTTTAATTTATTAATTAAAAGTGTGTCATCATTTAGGATAATGTTTGTTGTTGAGTTTTAGTGAAGTGTCTTTAATGTTTTTAAATGATGCCCTTCTATGCTTAGAATTTTTATTAGGAGTGGCTGCTAGATTTAATTGAAGGCCTTTTCAACCTTTATTGATAGGATCCTGTAATTTGTGATTATTTTATGTTATATTGATAGATGTGCTGATATTGAACCATTAAATAGCTTCTACTTGGTTATACTATATTGTTCTTTTGAATGAAATATTGATATATTTGCTAATATGTAGAATTTTTGCAACTATTTATGTGAGATTAGTCTCTTTTATATTAGCTTTAAAAGGATATAGATATTAAAAGTTACACTGATTTTTATCAGGTGAATGAGGGGGCTTTTCACGATTTTATGGCCTGAAGTATTTTAAGTCAAATTGGGATCGCAGGTGCTTTAGAGATGGATAGAACTGATCTTTGTACCGCATGCGGCCTTTCTCGGTGATAGAGGTTCAGCACCTTTCCGGTCTCTTCAACACTAATAGATCTATTCCAGTTTTCTACTTGTTGTGTCAGTTTGGGTATTTATGTTTTGTTAGCCTATCGTCTGCTTCTCTGCATTTTCAAATTGTCTCCATAGAATTGCATCTCATAATTCTCTTACATCGTTCCAGTAACTTTATTTCTGTATCCTGTCTCATTCCTAAGCTTGTCTTTTTGGGTTTGGCTCCTTTTTCAGACTTGCAAAGGGTTTATCTATTTTAGCTGTCTTTGAAGGACAAGCTTAGGGATTTGGGTGGTAGCATTTCTATTTATTTTCATTAATTTCAGTGTTTACCTTCACAGATTCCCTTTTCCCAGCATCTTTTGGTTATTTTTATCCTTTTCTTCTACTATTTCCTTTAAATACTTCTTTAAAATTTATTCTTGTTTACTTTGGAGGCCATTTTCTTGTACAACTTTTAATGTATCTTACCAATTTTTGTATGTGGTATTCTCCTTTTCATTGTATTTCTATGTGGTTTGAAATTTCATTTTTATTTTTGTTTTTCATTATAGCATTATTTAGGAGAATGTTATTTAGTTTTCAAGTAGGTCTTGGGGTTTTATTTTTATTATTTCTCATGGTATTGGCTTATGAACGGAGAATATGGCTTTTTAAACGTTAAGTATTTTGAATTTGTTACAGTCTTTTTCAGAGCCAAGCATATGGTTGGTTTTTGTAAATCTTCCATCAAAAAATGTATGTTTTGGGGCCTGCCCAGTGGCACAGAGATTAAGTTTGCACGTTGCACTTCAGTGGCCTGGGGTTCGCTGGTTCGGATCCCAGGTGCAGACCTACGCGCTGCTTGGCAAACCATGCTGTGGCAGGCGTCCCACATATAAAGTAGAGGAAGATGGGCATGGATGTTAGCTCAGGGCCATTCTTCCTCAGCAAAAAGAGGGGGATTGGCAGTAGATGTTAGTTCAGGGCTAATTTTCCTGGGGGGGGAAAAAAGTATGTTTTCTTTTTGAGATCATAAGGATCTCTGTATCTCTGAAATAAGAGTTGCTGGTTGTGTGAAGTAGAAGGAAAGTAGGATGGGTTGATCAAGAGAGAGCCTCCAGAAATCCCCATAACATCTGCCCCTCTCGCATTTCTGCCTGTCACACCCACCCTCCTTGTCCTGTGCCTTCTGTGGGTGAACTTCACGCTACTGGATAAGACCACTCCTCTGCTTGTGTAATGGCTCCCATTCATCTCACCTGCTCTCTTTGCTGCATCAGTAAACGTTTCTAATCTCCTGGGTCATTCCTGTCAGCACAGAAAAATGTATAATTTCCCCTTTCCTAAAAATGTCCCCTCTCAACCCTATATCCCTTTCCTTCTCCGGTCTCTCACATGTTTACTCTTTCCTCTGTTGCAAAACTTCCTGACACATGGCTATTGAGCACCTGGTGGCACCTGGCTGGGCCACGCTGAGATTATCTAATTGCATTGGCCTGTGAGTCTTCCCATTTGCCTTTCATGCTTCTCCACCCAGGCTTTCCCTGCCTGCCGCCATCACACCACCCCTGTCCACCCAAACTGCATTGGTCAGGAGTGCTGCTGACCTCATGTAGCCAAGCCCATTGGGTGCCTCTGAGGCCGTATCTGCTTCACTTGACTTCTGGGTTGCCTTCTTCCGGTACCGTCCAGGAGAAGTAAGGTGCAAGCCTCCTGTGTAATTTAAAACATTCTAGTAACCACATTTAAAAAGGTAAAAAGATGAGTGAAATTAATTTTAATAATCTTATTTAGCCTAGTATATCCAAAATATCATCATTTCAAGGTATAATCCATATAAAAATTACTGAGATATTTTATATTCTTTTTATCATACTAAGTCTTTGAAATCGGCATGCATTCGACACTTCCAGCACCTCTCAGTGTGGACCAGCCGTGTACCACCAGGTGCTCAATAGCCGCCTGTGGCTTCCAGCCACTGGATTGGAAAGTGCAGTTCTAGGGTCTCCTCCTTGAGCACCTCTTTCCCTCCTTCTTGCTGGATAATGACTACTTATGTGCCTTATCTTAAAGTGTTAACGTTAGTCCGCTTGCATGTGTATTTATGTAACAGCTTTGTGCTGGGCAGTGGGCTGGATTCTCGTGGCCCAGTACAGAGTGAAATCTGATAGTGAAAAAACGCAACAATAGGATGATGAGAGAGAATGTCTGGCTGTCTAATGTAGAGTGGATGGTCAGCATAGGCCCTTCCCGACTCTCCTCTTCATTTAATATCCTTTTGCTATCCTGAAATTAAATTACAGAGTATGTCATGTACATATAGTTTCAAAATATCTCTTTCAGTTTATCAGTGCTCAGTACAAACATTGGCAGACATCACAGAATAGTCAGATACCTTGTAATGAAAGTCTTAATTTGAGAGAGGGCAACTGGAAGTCATTCCTTACAAGTAATATAGGGAAGTGATGAGGAAAAGTTATGCAGTCAACCTTCGGGGATAATGTCAGAATGAGGCAGAAAAACAGTAAGTTAAAAAAAGAAGTAAAAAATAATTTCAAGGGGCCGGCCCGGTGGCATAGTGGTTAAGTTTACACGCTCCACTTCAGCAGCCCAGGATTCGCAGGTTTGAATCCCATGCATGAACCTAGCGCTACTCGTCAGGCCACACTGTGGCAGCATGCTACATAAAGTAGAGGAAGGTTGGCACAGATGTTAGCTCAGCCTCAATGTTCCTCAAGCAAAAAGAGGAAGATGGGCAACAGGTGTTAGCTCAGGGCCAATCTTCCTCACCAAAAAAGAAAAGAATAATAATAATTCCAATATAACAATTTCCATAACTTAAATTTCTATTGTACTTTGGAAAAATTTTTTTAAATTATAAGATGGCAATAATAGGAATGTTTTAATGTAATCCTGTAGTGAAACTGAGGTACCCTTCATTTCGTGTGTCACTACCAACTTAATAATATTCAGTTCCTAGTCTGTTAGAAGGAGCCTCAGATCTCTGTTACCTATGTATGTACAGTGGCTACAAATGGGTTCATTGTGTCAGCAGCTTAGATACCAAACAGGAGTTGCCCTCAATGATGTCATTTTCCAAAATAGTGAGCAACTCATAGTAAAATTCCAAAGATAGCAAAGTATAATATCCCCTGATATTATATGCCCCCAGTTGCATTCTTGGAAAATTCAATGCAGAGTATACTTTGTGTTTTAAACTAAACTTGGGTTCTAAAATCAGATTTTTCACCTACATGAATACACACCTGGACATTTGGAAGCCATTCAGGACAGAGGACAGTTTTTCCTTGTGAGGGAATTTCCTGCACATTCTAAGATGTCTCGCAGCCATAGTCCTTGTTTACATCCCTCGTCCTTTGGTGAACCGAATGGCTTTTGCCCCGTGAGACTAGAGTGTATCCCATCAAGACGAGGTCATGGAAGGAAGTCCTATCGGAGAAGCAGGCAGAGGTCTGCTTAGGGGGCTGTCTGATTCCTTCTTGCTGGCCTTGTACCTTTGTAAGCAGGGGACTCATAGGACCTGATTTACATTTTAAAGTACCTCCCTTGCTTCCAGATAGGGGTGGTTTGTTGTAGGGAAACAAGTATGGACGAAGGGAAACGGGTCAGGAGACAATTGCATGATAAGCTACCGTGGCTGGGAGTAGCATGGTAGCCACGGAGACGGAAAGGAAACTCACAGATTCTGAATGTTTGGAGCTAGGCAGGATATGGGAGTAAGGGAGAGAGCAGTCAGAGATAATGCCTTCATTTCTTGGCTCAAGAACGAGGTTGAATGGTGATGCTTTTTCCTGAAGTGAGGAAGACTGGAGGAGGAACATGCTTTGAAGGAGGACCTGTGACTGCTAAGTTTGCAGTCTCTCCCAGAGGTCCATGTGGGGATGTCGTGTCGGGAGTTGCATACATGAGTCCCAGTTCAGGGCTGGAGGTAGTACTCGTGCACAGGACTGGACGGTGTTCACCAGGCCATGCACAGCTGGGGAAGAACAGGGCCCACCGCAAGAGCACGGCGGCACTTGAACATGTATAGACTGGGGAGGGAAGAAGCCCCTGTGAAGAGCTGCGGAAGAGCCGGAGCGGCAGGGGGCAGCTCCTCAAGGACAGATGCCCCAGAGGCCTAGGACAGGAGGAGCGGAGGCTGGCCCTGGGCATTCCATGTGAAGGCAGGAAGGCCTCGCAGAACACACCTGTGCCTGAAAGAAAAGCTGCAAACATGTTTTGCTGGGAAGGGGAGCTGACTAGGAGTCACTTTCTGAGCCATAATTCCAGCTCAGTCCCAATGGCGTCATCTGTGCTGAGTCCAGTGCACTTGGCGGGGAGAGGCTAATACCTCGTGATATTCTGAGAGAATGGAATATTAAGTGGGCTAATTGTTTCGTGAAAATGTGAAGGAATCTTGTCACGCAAAGTGATCATTGTCATGAAATGCTAGAAGGGTAAAAGACAGATGGGCGTATTTTGTCTTCATAAGAAGAAAAAAGAGTTTATTGTACTTGGAAAATGGACAGTCTCTCTTGGCATGTCTGTCTGGCAAGAGTCCTTTGGATACCTGCTGTCCCCTAGCTCCTAACTATTACACTCAAGAACTTCCATAAATTTCAGAGACTTAGTCTAGCTCAGGGTGTGCTGGGTGTGGGCCTGGGCCCCTCTCTCTGTGGGAAGGGGAGCAAGAGGTCCACTTGGACTGAGAGTTTCACACAGTTCTCCCCCTGGCTGGCACGTGAGTCAAGTCAGGCACTGCCTTCTGTTTCCTTCCTTTCTGTCTTGTGTGTTCTCTCTCTATGGTACCTGTAATTCACTCATCCAAACCCTACGGATGGAGTGCTCCTCGCTGGCCGTCGGGAGCATAGAGAGCAGGCACTTGCTAACCTGGAAGTGAGCAGATGGTTCTGGCAATTCCACAACTGTTCTGCAGAGGGAGAGATCCCCACTGGGGCTACATGGACTGTCACTTCCCCCCAGGCATCCAGTCTTAAGGAGGATGCCTTTAGGAGAATGGGGTGGGAGTTGGGACCATAAGAATGTCACAGAATAGTCAACGTGAGTCTTTTATCTGTCGTCCAAAGTTTTTGCCTTTTCTTTCCAAAGCCGACACATCTGGCCGACTTCAACCAAGTGCAGACCATTCAGTATTCAAACAGCGAGGACAAGGACAGGAAAGGAATGCTGCAACTGAAAATAGCAGGCGCACCCGAGGTAAGGAAGTCTCACAGCCGTCATTAAGGGAAAACTAAAACCGAGTGGTATTTTGGAAATGATGATTTTTTTGGGAGATAAGGATGAAGTTTTCATGGATCATCAGAATCACAAGTTTCTCTTACATAACAAATAATAATGATTAAATGCTCCCAAGAATAGAACAGGAGACAGATTTAAAAATCAATCAAGAGCATTATTGTGAAGATGATTGAAGATTATTGTGAATTACCAAGGAAATCAACTTGTTAGAATTATATGAAAATATTTATATATTCTGTAAACTACGTTATTTCCCAGACTGTGTTGTATGTGACATTCTCTCAGTGGTAATAATCATAATAATAACCGCAGCAGCAGCTGGTACTTCCTGCTGCATGTGTCACCCACTGTTCCAGCACTTTACCTGTAAGCCAAGAGCAGCACGTGTTTCTCTCAGAACCCGTGAAAGAAGTACTTTAGATACTTTGGTTATCTTCGTTCTGTAGATGAGGAAAATGAGCACAAGAGGTTGACCACAGTCCTAGTAAGTGGTAGAGATGGGGTTGATCCCAGACAGTCTGAACTCAGAGCCTGTGTTCTTTTCTTTTCTTTTGTGAGGAAGATTGGCCCTGAGCTAACATCTGTTGCCAATCTTCCTTTTTTTCCCCCCTCCCCAAAGCCCCAGTACATAGTTGTATGTCCTAGTTGTAGGTCATTCTAGTTCTTCTGTGTGGGATGCCACCACAGCATGGCTTGATGAGTGGTGTTAGGTCCATGCCCAGGATCCGAACTGGTGAAGCCCAGGCCGCCAAAGTGGACCACAGGAATTTAGCCACTCAGCCACGGGGCCGGCCCCTCAGAGCCTGTGTTCTTAATCAGCGTGAAGTCTAGTGCGTTAAAGACCAGGCGTGGCATGAGAAATGCTCATTTGGCAAATAGTACGTAAGGTGACCCTTTCTGAAAGATGGACAGAGCATCCTCGAGTATTGAAGAATCCGAATAGTCTGGTCGCGCATGCAGTTCCACTTGCGCGTGAAACGTGTCTTTCGGAACTCCTCTGTCGCTGCTCATCAGAGCTCTTCGGCCCGTTGCAGCCTCACCTCGGGCGGGTGTGTTTCCCGTGCTCCCCACCCTTCTTACTGCTTTCTGCCTCGGGATCTGTAACACTTCTGAGGCTCTAGGAAGTCTGCTGTTTTTTCTTGGAGTTAAATGATATCATAAAATACTGAAACCTTACTGTAAATTGAAATTTCCTGAAAATAGCTCAGTAGTGTTCTTGTTTGGCACTGTCATTTTCAGACTATCTTCTTTCCTTTTTGCTATCCCCAAATAATATTTAGGATCATGCAGGTGAGTAAGTTGTTCATTTAGAAGGAGATGATGAATACTACATCAGTTAGGCCACACCTGTATTTGAAAGTAAAATACAGCTTTGATTATCTCTTGGATAACCTTTAATAGTAGGTCTTAAGGAAGTTCATCACAATGGCATCTTTTAATTTGAAAAGAGTGGTTTATAAGCTCTTAGGCAGAACATGCTATGCATACTAAAAATAATGAAATTTTACTAATTTTCTTTAATGTTATAAAAATTGTGGTAGATGGTTGATAAAAATTTAGTCCATGTTAGTCTAGTTTCTCAGATGAGCCATACTTCAACTTACTCATTATCTAAATTCTTCCCTTAATTAGAGTGTGCCAAAGGGGCCAGGCATTCTGAAGGAAAATATTTTTTCACCTCCTTTTGTTCTGGAACATGAGCCTCAATCTAAGTGATTTTTCTGTTTTCATCTAGGTTTGCCTTCTGTCACATATTCTAGGAATAACACCTTCAAATATCAAACTTCCTTTTTCACTCAAACCTTATGACAAATCTTGTTTCACTCCCACTCTTCTCTGTTTTCAAGTGTATCTAGGGATCTGATGTCATAGCGCAGCTGTCCCTTTGATTATTGGAAAGAACAATAACGCCTCTTTCTTGGTCTCTTCCCCTTTTTAGCCTCTGACAGTGACAGCGCCATCCCTCACCATCGCAGAGAATATGGCTGACTTGATAGATGGATATTGCCGGCTGGTGAATGGAGCCACGCAGTCTTTTATCATCAGACCCCAGAAAGGTGAGGCTCTGCTTCTGTGTGAGCATTCCCACTGAATTGTTCGATGAGCTCATCCTCCACAGCTTGTAATCCTTCTTTTAGATAACTCTGGAAATGTGAAGGCCAGACGAATAATTCAGTCGGGTAAATCTGTGTTCTTCTCTTTGTAGGGAAGTGATCCAGCTCACAGCTTAAGAGCTGGGTTTGAATAGAGCTTAAAGAAAGCATTGTGTTTAGACTATTGTGTTTTGAACACCATACTTATTTTCTAGGTTACCAGTAGTATTCTTAAATAAACTTTTGGGATTATGTTCTGAGTTTTTTGTTTTTTTTAAAAAAAGTGTCCCTTGTAACTCATGTTAAATAAAGTCTCTTTCCTGTTTTTCCTTATAGATCTCAAAAGCTTAGAGCAGTCAGAGAACAAAAATGAGTTCTAAGTCATGATGTAAAATCGACAGTTAGAATGAGTAACTGTCCTGGAAACAAGGCTGTATCACTTCAGAAATGATCTGGGGTTTTGCAAGCCAATAAGAAGGAAAATTTTAGAGGATTAGGATTTCTGAAATAATCGAACGAAAATATTCCCAGCAGGATGATAGCATGGTAGTAGCAGGAAAAAACGGGGCTTTTGGAATTGCATCAACTTGTGGGTTCCAATCTTGAGTCCTCTGTGCTGCCATCTGTAAATTACTTAACCTTTCTGTGCCTCAGTTCTCTCATCCATAAAACACAAAGAGTGGTACCTATCTTCTGTAATTTTGGGGAGGATGTGTGACCTCATATATGTGGAAGGCTTGGAGCTGTACCTGGCACATAAAATATTCTTAAACTTTGGTATTGTTGTTCCCGTTGATGCTGCTAGTTGCAGGATGATCTTGACACAAGGTATGAACCTTGACTTTGAAACTTCACATCTGTAAAAGAATGATACTGACTTTATAGTGTGGTGGATGGGTCCACAGTAGTGCCCGTAAAGCAGCCAGCTCTGTGGCAGGTTGACATAGGATCCCTGCCAGTTGGCACTTCCGTGACTAGGATGATTACAGAGGAAAGAGTCCAGAAGGGCTGAGTGGTGTGTGTCCAGGTCTGCAGAACTGGGTTTAATAGTGGAGAAGAGGTAGCAGAGCACAAGGACAGCAAAGGGTGAAGCACTGGACTCCGCGTGTAGACACAGCAGGAAGCCCCGCCTGCCCAGCCGTCCAGGACTCTGTGTCGACAGAGCAGTTTGAAGGGGGGTGGGGGGAGTGTGATGGAGAGGAATCATTGGAACCTTTGTTTAAAAGTTAGAGTCATGATGTTGTGCTCTGAAAACAAGAGCTAAAGCTTTAAGCCAAAAGGCCAAGAACTAAGTGTATGGATTCCAGGACATGGCTGATCTCACAAAAATGTTTTTCCCACTGTGATCAGGCCAGGAAAGCCTATTCATTTCTTTTTTCTAAAATATAGCTTTCTTTATATGAAATAGAGTAATGAAGTTGCTTTTAGAAATGTCTAAAGGCTGCTCTCAGTTAAACCTTTGGCAGCCATAAGCTCTTGATTTTTCATTTTGTGCTTTAAACAGGTATGTACCTTACAAATATTACTAATATGTTTTGAGAGAACTTCATACAAAGACAGTATTTTGTGAAAAATGTTAAATGTAACATATTGCCTATCTCCTTTTTGGTAAATAATTTTTATTTCATCCTAATTTACCAAAATGTTATTTATCAATTTGTTGGTACACATTAAAAAAAAATAACATTCAGACTTTAAACATTAAATGAGCCATTCCATGTTTAAAGCTTCAACATCTTCCTGTGTGCGTTTTTGATTGGCTTTTTTTCCCCCAAAGATTGGCACCTGAGCTAACATCTGTTGCCAATCTTCTTTTTTCTTCTTCTTCTTCTTCTCCTCCTCCCCAAAACCCCCCAGTACATAGTTGTATATTTTAGTTGTGGGTCCTTCTGGTTGTGGCACGTGGGATGCTGCCTCAGCGTGGCGTGATGAGTGGTGCCACGTCTGCATCCAGGATCCAAACCAGCGAAACTGTGGGCTGCCAAAGTGGAGCCCACGAACTTAACCACTCAGCCACAGGGCTGGCCCCTGATTGGCTTTTTTTTCCTCCTCTAGGGAGAAACATTTTGATATCAAAGCTTGGGAAATGAGATGCATTAAGTTCTTCGTTCATATTAAAAGAGCGTAAATGAAAATGCTTCTCATAAAAACCTAGTAGGTATTGGTTGTTACCAATTTTATATTGTCTTTATAGAATGAATTATTAAGCTTGATAATTTACCTATCTTATTCTAAATCACAGTGTATTTATTTATTACATGACTATTTTATAATAGATACCTAAAGTGAAGATAGATTGCCTAAGTGAAGTTATATTTTAAGTCCAACATTTTTAATGGATCATAGTCAGAAATATATGTGGACAAGAGCACACGTGTGTTTTCTAATTTAGATGATTAAAAAATTTTCAAAGAAATGTAAAACATGTTTTTACAAACATGTACTGTTTTCCTGGCAATGTGCTTCAAAGAACAATCATGTATGTATCCATCTGTCTTCTCTGGATTATAAAGTGCTTAATGGTAAGCAGCATGTGCATGTTTGTATGTATAACAGAGATAACAGTTATAAGTGATCTGGAAGTTCTCCATGTGAGCTCTGAATATGCACAGATGTACTTGGTTAGTTCTGTGATCTACCACAATTACCTTGAAATTATAAAGTGCTTTAAAAGGTGGTGTTTTTTGGGGCGGAAAATGGTAAGAACCATAAGCGAAATATCCTGAACTGAGTTCCACCCAAGTTGCTGCATGACCCTGGCCTCATTGTAGGGCGTTATCTAACCTGTCCCTTTCCCACAGGAAAGCTCAGTAGCAACTTTCAATTTTAGTAAAATTCTCAGAGGAGGGAATTATGCAGATTAATATGGGGTCATAATTTCCTTGTTCTTAAGTAGATTTTCCATATATAGGATGAGAGTAAATACTGTACAGTGTGAGGGGAGGGGATGCATGCCTCTAAGTGTGACACGAAACCCAGAAGATAGGAAGAACAAAATTGATAGTGCATTATATAAACGTGGAGTTGCTCCTATTAGTAAAAGGAACGTGTTTGAAAGCTGTGACACAGAGGGGAAAACATTTCTAACACCTACAATAAAGAGTTAAAATCTCGTGTTTTGCAAGTGTTCTTCTTATTCAGTGACAACCCAGTATAAAAACGGGCGCCTCATAGAAGAATGAACATATAAATGTCCAGTAAACAGACAGACAGAGTGACACATGCCATTTTATGTTTATTAGATTGGTAAAAAGACTGCTAATACAAGGCTATTGGAAAATGCAGTCTCCCGCTTTGTTGGTATCACTGTCAGCTGGTACATTTCCAGAGGACAGAGTCGCAGCAGCTCCCTGTCCAGTCGTCCACCTCCTAGAAAGGTGTCCTGCGGAACCACTGACGCAGGACGTTCACCCTCCATTGTTTATAATTGCACAGGCTTGGAAACAACCTCAGTGTCCGCAGGATGGGAACTAACAAATAAATGAGGGAGCATGTAGGTTTGTAACACAAAAATAGCACCATTGTCGTTTTCAGCAGCCGCATGGTATTGTATCAGGTATGCATGCTCCCTCGTTTATTTATTTATATAAAGATCCAAACCTATTGTGTGAATTCATGAGCATAAAAGGAGTCTGGAAGTGGGGAAAGTTAAGTGCCCAACTGTGGCTAGTGAATACTTCTAAGGAGAATGGAATTGTATTTGAAGCAGGGGAGGGGGCCTTCAACTTTTTCACTTTTTCCCCCACGTTATATATCTTTATGATTTAGATTTATTTAGATTTTTAGTTCTGGGAGCTGGCCCAGTGGTGCAGCAGTTAAGTTCACACGTTCTGCTTCGGTGGCCTGGGGTTCACCAGTTCTGATCCTGGGTGTGGATGTGGCACCCCTTGGCAAGGTGTGGTAGGCGGTAGGCATCCCACATATAAAGTAGAGGAAGAGGGGCATGGATGTTAGCTTAGGGCAAGTCTTCCTCAGTAAAAACAGGAGGATTGGCGGCAGATGTTAGCTCAGGGCTAATCTTCCTTAAAAAAAAACAGAATTTATTCAGAGAAATAAGATACAAACCATGTGAATGGCATGAGAAATCGTATGTTCAGTCAACTTATAAATTTAAAGGAATGTTAAAAATTAACTCCTAGAATTGGGCATTTTAGTTAGTGAGTACTTAGGTTTTTTTATAATGCTACTGCTATTAATGTCTGTTGCCATTTTGCTCAATATTCTGTTATTTTTTTTGCTTCCTGAAAATTTACTCTCTTAAGATCCTTCAGTTGTTAATCAGCTCTTTTACAGCCTTCTTGCTACTCCTGCCCAGCTACTTTGGAAGTCTATATTAACCAAATATTTAATAACTAGTTTCTTTTTCAAGCCAGTCCTGAGGGCCTAGTGGTTAAAGTTCGGCACACTCACCACTTCGGTGGCCCGGGTTCATTTCCTGGTGGCAGAACCACACCACTCGTCTGTCAGTAGCCCTGCTGTGGCGGCAGCTCACAAGGAAGAACTAGAAGCATTTACAACTAGGATATACAGCCATGCACTGGGGCTTTGGGGAAAAAAAAGAGGAAGATTGGCAACAGATGTTAGCTCAGGGTACATCCTTCCCTGCAAAAATTAAAAAAGAAAAAGGAAAAAGAGATCTTTAAAAAAATAGCTGTTGTTTTTCTCTCCAAGGAAGTAGAAATTTCAAGAAAGAGTGCACAAACAGTTACAAATCACACATATGCCATTTGAAAGGCCATACCATTAATTGACAGTGTTGGATGTGGTTAAGATGGTGGTGGTAGCATTCATGGGATAAACAACCAATAAGATTTTCTACTTATTCTAACTTTGGTCTTCATGGTATAACTTGGTTATTTTGCTTGAAATTTGGATGTCAATAATTCAAAGAGTGAGGAAGTTTGGATGGAATTCCTGTAGTGCATTGGCTATTGTGCGGTGGTTGGATATGTTCTGTGTTATTTTAAGCCTCACAACTATCCGTGCAAACGAGGCAGCGTGCTCTCTGTCTCATAGGTAAATAAACAGTTGTTCAGAGAGTCACTCACTTGGGGCCCAAGGCTGATTGAATTCCTCGTTTACCAAGCACTGGTCTGAGAGCCTTTGAGTGCCAGGTGCCCGCCCGGGCGGTAGGGACACCTGTGGCAGGTTAGGTCTGACCTTCAAGTAGTCCGATATGTAGCAAATGCTCTTCTGTATGCTGGAGCAGAAGCACAGGAGGGCCATTCCAAGCCACTTGGAGTATTCCGGGAAGAGCTCCTTTGAGGAGATCATGGTGGAATTGAGCTTTGAAAGATTGAGAAATGCTACTTCCACCAGAAGAAAGAGCTCTTTCAAGCATCTTTCAAGGCAGCGTGATGTATTCAGGGAAATATAACATGCAATCACGTAGAATCAGGAAATAGTAGAGAATGAGACTGGAGAGACCGTGACAAGGGTAACTTCAGTGGCCTGGTGGGTGGAGGGAACTGATGGGACTGAGTTCAAGGGCAAATGCAAGGAGAGGAATCCTGGACAGCAAGGGTGACCGCACTGGGGGTGTTACCTAAGGAACTGCCTGGGAAGGCACCTCCACCCCACGGCCCTACAGACACACCCAAAGAAGGGAGACAGAGCTGTTTTGTGTGGCAAAAGAATCAAAGCTGTGCTTTGCGGGTTAAGTTGAGGTGCTTAAATTTCATCCTAAAAGCTGTCGAGAGACACTAAAATTTTAAGCAGGGGAATGACTTGATGAATTTGCATTTAGGGAAGATTATTCTGGTAGTAATTTAGCTCAGGGATGGATTAGAAGGGAGGATCAATCAGTCAGGGGCCCATTAGATTAATCCAGATTAAACTGGGGGAGGCTCCATGCTCCTGGTTCACAAAAGGAGGGGTGGGGAGAGAGAGTCCCCTCAACCATTGAACAAAGTCCTGAGCTTCATCAGGCAGGAGCCAGTCACTGCCCAAAGCGACGGGCCCGGCCCGGTCATTGGTGGGAGATGAGCACCGTCCTAGAGGCCCCCGGGTGCCCCCCCCCCCCCCCCCCCCCCCCCCCCTCAGGCCACCACTCTGCAGGCCTGCTTGGTTCTTCGGCTCCTCTGGTTCTTCAGTTCCTCTGGTAGCCACGCATCCTGTGGATTTGTTTTCTTTGTATTTCTCTCTGTTCACTGCGTATAGATTTTGGTGTCGTTGCTAGTGAGCATTTTTATCAAAATGTTGAATGTTCAGTATTTTGGTAAAGATTGTTGACTTTAACCATGAGAAATCCTTCATCTTTTAGAGTCTCCTGGGAAGGAAATCTCTTACCAATTTGTCATGTTAATACTTTGTTTTGATTAGGCAGTACCTTTTAAACAATATGCAACTACAGTCAGTTTATGTTTGTTAGAAATATTGAAAAGAAGACCACGAAAGCCTAAGATAGACGGTAGAATAACTTCCTTTAAGGGGTTATTGCTAAGATACTGGAATAAAACTCATCTTTCCCCGATTTCTACATGTAACCTTTTCAAAAGGAATGGAAGGAACCTCATCTCTCTTTCCTTTTTTTTCCCCAGAAGGCGAACGGGCTTTGCCGTCAATACCAAAGTAAGTGCTGCTTTGTGCATGTTGTTATTCAGTTGTGTTAGACGCTGGAAGGAAATCACTATGCTTTATAATCCATTTTCCTTTAATAATCAAATTTTTCTACATATGTGATTAGGGAACTAGAAAACAAATATTTCCAGAAAGAAATCAAAGCAATTATAAATCATGTTATGTATTTAGATTTAATCAAAAGTTTGAAACGAATTTTCCCTTTATTTTAAGTTCAGTAGGGAGCTCAAGAAAAGTCATAGTGATAATACTGTGGAGGCCTGTTGCTAAACAGTCACATTATAGTCACCACCAATCTTTATAAGAGCCTGAAAATGGCGACCATTCTGGCTATGTTACACAGGAGAAAATTAAGAAATTTATGTTAATTTTTTTACTTGTTTATGTCATGAATTTCATAGTAGATGTGTTGATCTATAAAATTAAGAGAATTAAATAGTAATGCCAAAAGAACTTATTTAATAACTTCTCTATTCTCAGTGTGTTAAGAACTGGGGACCATTTGAAAATTAAAATCTAGACATTCAGATATACAGGTAAATAAACAATTATAGCTGTGTGCCTGAGTGCTCACCTGCAGAAGAGTACTTCACCTGCGAGGGTCCTGGAAATAGGATCAGGAGGCTGAAGCCTGGGCATCGTTGCTGTCTTGTCACTCTTCCTCCTCTCTACTGCCGGTCCATCACCAGTCCTTCATTTCTGTTTCTAAATCTATCAGATCAGCCACTTCTCCGCCTTTCCACTGTCCCTCCCCTGCTTTTAGCTATTATCATCACCTGTCTGGGCTACTCCAGCAGACTAGGGATCCCCAAGCCCACCCCCAGGTTCAGTGATTCTCTAGAGAGAACTCGCAGGATTCAGCATATGGTCATGCTCACGGCTGTGATGTGTTACAGCAAGAGGCCACAGAGCAAGCCCGGCCCCGGGAGAGGGCGCAAGGGGTGAAGTCCCAGGAAACCGAGGCACGCTCCTGAGAGCCCTCTCCCAGTGGCCTCACGCAGGGTGCACTCGTTTCGTCTGGCAGTGAGTGTGATGCTGTGTGAAATACTGTCTAGTGAGGAAGCTCATTAAAGACTCGTTGCCTGGGGGTTCTGATCACATACATACTCTCAGCCTGGCATGTCCCAAACTTCTAGATTCCCCAAAGGAAAGCAGGGCTTCACCGTGAACCTTATTGTTTGTACAGACAGTTTAGGCACAGCAGACCACACTTCTTAGTTAGGGGATGGTGGGAACCCTCCTGAAATCCAAGTTCCCACACACCAGCCAAGGGCCAGCCTCAAAAGATAGCAGTCTCGGGCCGGCTAGATTAACCTTCTTCTGCACACCTCCTACCCATCTTCGTCTGTCCAGTTTTGCCCATCGTCCATCCATTCTCTGTACTACAATGTGAGGGAGCTTTCTTAATTAAAGCCGATGCCTCACTTGCTGTTGCTCTAAGGATAAACGCCAACATCCTTAAGCTGGCTGGCAGCATCCTGTACACTTGCTCACCTGCTGGCTCCTCTAGCCTCCTTTCGCTACTCTCACCCTGCTCTTCAGCTACAGTGAACTGTTTTCACTTCCTGGAGTTCACTGTCCTTTCTTTGCCTCCAGGTCTTTGTAAACGCTCTTTCCAGCATGACTCACTCTTCCTCCAGCCCCCTTGTCCTCAGCTAGGCCCTGCTCATCTCTCAGGTCTCATCCTACATCATTTCCTCTGGAATTGACTAACCAGTCCTGGAGAGCCTTCCTGTGTGTTTTCCCATAACACGTTCTACTGTGCCATAGTACTTATCACACTTTTAAAAATTACCTCAGGGCTGGCCCCGTGGCACAGCGGTTAAGTTTGCACATTCTGCTTCAGC